>NC_061092.1:23447250-23457250 GCF_015104395.2 Macrobrachium nipponense
ACACTCTTACCTTTACGTACAAAAATGTCACAAACACAAATGTCTCCATGTAATTATTATCAGTCGAGATGCAATTGCTAAACTAACTCGTATTATAATTTAGCCGATATGCTGGTTGTACATTAGGACTGGCTAAAATTCGAACATTTATACGACATAAAATGGAAATAGTTTGTCTTTGGAAGAATTTGTTTGTTACTGAACAAGTCAAGAAGAATGAAAATCCAAAGTAAGAACAGAAGAATTTTAGCATTCTGAAATGGCTTAAATGTTACTAAACCAAATACTTCCCCCCGCCCCCCACAATGTAGAAATTGCACTGAGCAAACACATTAACGTCAAATAATATCAGATGAATTGAACCATGAAGCTTGGAAAATACGTCTGAACGAACCTCTGACTAGCCTTAATGAATGTGATTACCTTATTGATAACGACATGTTTATGGAGGCTCCTTCTGTTGTCTATCGAGGATTCGAACCTGTAGTCCGTCCTTTCTCCACGACCTGATATCACAGAATACAGGTTGACCGTTTGCGTTCTCATCAAAAATACTTATCCGTGGCCTGTTTTGTAGTCCAGCGTGGCCTGCTCCCTCCATTGCACTTATTACGAGAAAAAATATTGCATTTATCACGCTGCTAATCTTTCTGCTCTGATATATAACCGAATTTCGCTCACCTTTGGCAAAAACGCAACTTCAATTTGCTGTGAAAGAAAATCGACGCAATTCTCAAAGTCCACTCGATGAGAGAGAGAGAGAGAGAGAGAGAGAGAGAGAGAGAGAGAGAGAGAGAGAGAAACACTTTTCCAAGACCAGAAAATGTTTGTATAGTTGTCAATAGAGGGCGTCTTTATCTCATCTTGCACCTCCATAGCATAAGATAACACTTCCTTCTTGGATTGACATGTGAATGTATATCTCTAGCATCAAACACGCAAATTCACAAACGTCAATATGTTCGAACAGCTCTTGAGAATCTGACCTTTTTTTATCAGGGCATTATTTGGATTACTCGACACTGCCTAAGGACAGTGTCGGTTGCATCATAGCCCAGATTTTAGACAATTTCAGAACTCTTCGTTCTATTCTCTGGCAAACGAACACTCGGAAATGGTTGGACGGTTTCGTCCACTACAAAAGCACTGAAATCCTCTTTGAACATTTTGTTGCTAATACTTTTATGAAAGATTCACAGATGGATATATGGATATATATATATATATATATATATATATATATATATATATATATATATATATATATATATATATATATTAAAAACTTTCAAAAAGTGTCAAAATATAAAGAAAAAAGTACAAATATCACTAAAAAGACACAGACATGACCTATCTAAAATGAGCTAAAATAAACTAAAATGTTTTACTAACCTCAGTTTTTTAGATGTTATAGTTTCTTTTCAGCACAGTTAAGGTAGGTCATATATATATATATATATACTATATATATATATATATATATATATAATATATATATATGTGTGTGTATATATATATAAAGGGGCATCCAGTAAAACACTTACGTACATCAAATCACAATTTATTCTTATCAACGGCGTTTCCCAATGTCACATGAATTATCGAGGCTGAAATTTACATAATAACTGTAAAACATGAATTTTAAAAAACCTAAAGTAATTAAAAATATCACTAAAAGGACACGGACATGACCTATCAAACTGAGCTAAAAAGAGACCATTATATCTAAAAACCAGAGGTTAGTAAAATATTTTAATTTATTTTAGCTCAGTTTAAGCAGGTCACGTCTGTTTTTTTAGTGATATTTGTAACCTTTTTATTTATATTTTGACACTTTTTGAAAGTTTTTAATTTATTTTGTAAATTTCATCGTTGATAATGCTATGTGACATTGCAAGACGCCGGAAAATGAGCTGTGATTTGATGTAAGCATGCCTTTTCCTGAAAGCCTGCAGCTATATGGCCTGTTTATATAGATAGATACATGGATAATAGATAGATAGACAGATAGATAGGTGGATAGACAGACAGATATAGATATATTTAAATATGTGTGTGTATGTAGACAATTTCCTTCGCGTTTTGTGATTTTATTTTCGCCAAATAAAATAATCCAGTTCCCTTCCCCGCTCTGCCAACGCGGAATCAGACGAATTTATTTCTGGGGATTAGAAATTAATTTCTCGATATAATATGGTTCAGATTCCACAATAAGCTGTAGGTCCCGTTGCTAAGTAACCAATTGGTTCCTAGCCACGTGAAAATATCTAATCCTTCAGGCCAGCTCTAGGAGAGCTGTTAATCAGCTCAGTGGTCTGGTTAAACTAAGAAATACTTAACTTTGTACATCACCGCTGTCATAATGATACTGACGTTACTTGGTAGTGTTTTCATTTAAGTGGGTAAACGTGGTATCGCCATTACTATGAATAAGATTATCATCATAATTTTTGACAGCAGAAGAATGACATCCGTAATATATACGGAATATACACGACGGGAGATGTCAATAGCAATTACAATAGTTAATAATTACGCTGAGGCTGCATACTTATCTTTATGTCGGAAAAGAAAGTAAAATGATAACGAATTATAGCACATGATCATTCACTGTTTTATGAGTATCAGTGTAACTACGAGAATCTGTGGTTACACTGATTCTTGTAACTTTTGGTGTACGTTGTAACAGAAACGTAACTCAGCAAGATTTCAAGTTCCCCTACATAAGAAGATTTTGGTTACCGTCCCTATGACAAATATATGAGTAATGTATTGCTAGGGGATCTACATTCACGAGTAAGACTGACAGAAGACTGACATTTCTTTGCCAACAGAACTTGCATCGGCTGACACAAATAAAATGGGGGAAAAAAAAAATCTCCACATGAAACCAGCTTCATGAGCCTAGACAGGTATCTTACACCTACATAAAGAAGGGAGGCAATCCGAGGAATGCGCTGACACCATCTCAGACCTGTCTTGGAGAGACACCCTGTTCTGACTTTTACAACTGCGGGAATCACGAATAGTAGACCATCCGGGCGTTGGGTATTGTCCACTATGCTGGTCAAACGTTCGGGGTGGGTGGGTGTGTATGGTGCGGACGGCAGTGGTTAAATTGTACACCGCAGAAATCCCGCTCGCTGACTTGTGAAAGGCGTCTCCTCTTAAAACGGGGGATTCAATGGTGAAATGGGTAAGGAATCTGTCGGTCAGAGAAAGGCTGAAAAGGAAACTGGAGAGAGAGAAAAACAAGTGAGAGATGGTGAAATGGTGAAGAAACTGGACACTGTGGAGAAGGTAAAAAGATCTCTGGGGTAAGAGAAAGAGATAACGAATGCAAAAACATATCAAATATACAAAGGAAAAGAGAGAGAGAGAGAGAGAGAGAGAGAGAGAGAGAGAGAGAGAGAGAGAGAGAGAGAGAGAGAGAGAGAGAATTCTACCATAGCGGAGCTATTTACAGGACGATGCACATCGCATAATTTAAGAGGTCGGTTTCATTTTCTTGACCCTCACAGGACTTTGTCAAGTCTAATCTCAGAAAAGGTATTTTACTCGATAATGAGGTTATAACGGATTTCTATTTATAGAAATTAACTATTCGAATTAGTGACTATGCGAGAATCTTTCCAGAAAACTTTGTGCTGCATAAAAATTAAGTACTTTCTTAAAGCCTTCATATTATGGCTAAACAAAAATATCAGTGACTGTTGGCAAAACTATCGATCGCTTTTGGTAAAGGAGTATTCAGCCGCTTCTATAAAGCGTGGTTCTTCAAACAAGCTTTCCAAAGAAAATGGACCAAAAACAGAACAAAGAAGGACACAAAAATATAATGAAGAAGGTCCAAAAACAAAATAAATAAGAAGGACCAAATACAAAATAAAGAAGAATGACCAAAAACAGAATAAAGAAGGACCAAAAGCAGAATAAATAAGGTCCAAAAAACAAAATAAAGAAGGACCATAAGCAGAATAATGAAGGACCAAAAACAGAATAAAGAAGGACCAAAAAACAGATTAAAGAAGGACTAAAATTATAATAAACAAGGACCAAAACAAAATGAAGTCATTGTTTAAAGCAATGAAACTTTCAATTTCCATATTTATGACAATTACATTGTCTAACACAGGTGCCAGTGCCGGTATTTCACTCAAACATTATTGCTGATAAATAATCATTTTATAGTCACAGCTAATTCAAACAAGTCTCTTTTTCGATATCGAAGTCTGAGAAAGTCCAGCTGATATTCGGAGATCGATCCGGAAGGACAGGTTCTGTTCTTGGACAATTAATTAGTCGACTGTGGTGGGTTGCAACTCCTTATCAAAGATATGCGCAGTTGCAATGCCTTAGAAAAAAAATTTATACTTGATTCATGGATCCATTTATTTAAAAAATTAACTTATTACTACAGTTCGTTATCGTCAAGTCCCCAGTAACGTAACATTTCAATTGCAAATTTTACTTATTTCATATTATCACTTAGATATCGTTTTCTCTATGAATCAGTTCTTCGCTGGACGAGTGGTTTTCGCGCTCGGCTGCCAATCCGGTGGTCCGAAGTCCGATTCCCGGCTCTGCCAACGCGGAATCAGATGAATTTATTTCTGGTGATAGAAATTCACTTCTCGATATTGTGTGGTTCGGATCCCACAATAAGCTGTAGGTCCCGTTGCTAGGTGACCAATTGGTTCCTAGCCACGTAAAAATACCTAATCCTTCGGGCCAGTCCTAGGAGAGCTGTTAATCAGCTCAGTGGTCTGGTAAAACTAGGATATACTTAACTTTCTCTATGAATCGCATTACTGTAATTTAATTCTATGACTTCTTATCTAATTTTTCTGCTATTGTAGCATTGTCAATAAATGAATAAAAACTGGAGTTAACAAATCTCTAAAGAAAAAAAATTATATTTATTTGCCAGCACTGTAATAACATCTTGAATTGCGCTACAAGATAAACTGCCAAAAACGCACCGAGGAGAACGCCCGTGTCATAGGTCATACGATGCAGTTGTTTAAAATAAGTGAACCGGGTGATTCCCTCTGTAATTTACACAACCGCAAGCGAGATTTTTTGTGGGGGTGATAAGTTAAAGTGTATTTTGGTAATGACAAGGTTCCTCACTTTGCGGCCTCCGTTTCCAATGCAATTAGAATTACGCTTTACATGCATTCTGTTACCTGCCATTTTCAAGTGGAAGGAAGCCTATTGCTGGAACCACAATCTTCCATTGGGGCTTTAAATGCTATATTGCAAATAAGGAAATGACTCGGGTTTCCTCTCAGTCATGTATAAGCTGAATAAAAAAATCTTGTACTAAAATAAAATTTTGAAATATAGTGAAGCCTTTTTTACTTTAATCCAACAGGCTTCATATTTTTACATAATAAATACTAAAAGTTATATGAACAGACGTGTTGTTTACTGAATTATCCTTTCAATCTTGACAAACGCTTAAACACTGACGACGTCTGAGGAAAGTATTACGTATATATATAGCAGTCATTTCGTAATCAAATGGAGTTAACTGTATTCTTTAATCTGGCGACATTTCTGTGGTTATTAACCTTGACAACAAAAAGCGCACAGAAACACAGAAAAAAAAAAACAAATTAACAGCATGAACAATGAATATATTCTTGGAAAAGTCTTCTACTTCGGTTTAACATGGGCAATGTTGTGGTTTATAACGTAGAGAAGACTGAAGTTGCAATTATGTTTAATCATAGTTGTTAATCATTACTATCTTATCTCATTATTGTCATTCCACCAGTCAAGTTTCTATGACCACACCGAAGAAGTGAGAACCTACGCCTAACTAACCGTTTTCCATAAACAAAAAAAAATCAAGGCTGATCAATTCCACTCTATCAGAATGTTACTTAGTATGTTAGGATATATCTTATGACACTGACTACAATAATAAAACCGGTCATTGCGACAAAAAATCAGCAACACTTAGGCTTAATACTTAAGAACAACAGCTGTTGTAGTACCGTATATTTAGACACAGTCCTTATACCTAACATAAAGGATTAAACATATCCATTCGCAGTGCAGAATCAACTGGAGATTCGCATTGTCATGGAAAGTCTGAAATGAGAATTTGTTCTGAAATTATACAAAAGCGGATAAAAACGGGGTTTGCATGAAATTTAAAACGCCCTTCCTTTAGGAATGATATACGTTTCTAACATTTTCAGTTTCTGTGAGATTTAAGAACCAGCTAAAAATTGCCTTCCTGCTTTGAAAATTCCACCATCCCAGTCAGCAAATATCTGCTGAACGACCTACATGCACAGAGAAACGTTATATATATACATATACTATACATATATATATATATATATATATATATATATATATATATATACACACATATAATATATTACGTACTTGTGTGCGTGTGTGTATGCCGCAAGCATTTAAGAATCTAAGTAATTTTCCCGTAGTGAATTCAAACACTCACATAATAAGATAAGATAAAATAGATAAAAAATAATAGTCATTACAGAACATCAAGTCAGTACCCTTTCTCTTTGGAAAGAATTGCCGGATTGCCTTTCAAATACAAATATAAATTTCCGATTAGGGCCAACGAGTGAAAATGGGACGCCCAGGGGCTACAAACACGGCAAGACAGAGTACATGAATCAACAAACCTTGCACGCACACAAACACAGACACAAGTCATGACTAGCTCTTTAACCAGTCATTACATACGCATTATAAGGTTCTTGTTTTCTATCGATTATCAGTGATGCGATGTGATCACGCGAGATCCTCTAAAGGAATTCTCTCTCTCTCTCTCTCTCTCTCTCTCTCTCTCTCTCTCTCTCTCTCTCTCTCTCTCTCTCTCGTACAAGCATTTCTTATAATGACTACTCAATATAGTAAATCCTGTTATTTAATTGTAAAATATAACTATAAATGAAAGGACTGATTTTCACCTGCGTTAAAAAGCAATCACTTATCTCAAAATTCCAATACAGGACATGCCGTTTTAGGCATTTTGGGGGGAGGTGGGTTCTCGACTATCATAACGCCTCCACCGGTAACCTTTAAAGTAACAAGGTTGATAAAAATAAATGCATAAATAAAAAAAGGATAAGCAAACGTGATTGCGAATGAGAGATAGAGTAAAAACCATGAAATACAAATTAATTTCTTGAGTCACTGTGAAGACTACGTTCTATGACACTTGATAGGAAAACCTTAATTTGTTTTTCGTCATTTTCATAAGGAATGTCAATTAGGAATCGACTCTTTAACCTTTCAAGAATTTTTCGTATTTTGAAGAAGAAGAACCAATATATATATTTTGCATGGTCGTATATTTCACAACAAAGTATATTTACTCATAGCTTTGAAAATTATTCACCCCACCCATTTTATTTTAAAGTTAACTCTCTCTCTCTCTCTCTCTCTCTCTCTCTCTCTCTCTCTCTCTCCCCTAAGATTGCTTACATACGCTAGACGACTCAAACCAGACAAATTTTAAACTTCAAACCCCCTATCTTCAAGTGCCAGAAATAATTTATGAAGATGACGACATTAAGATATTTCATCAGTCATCTAAATAAAATATTTTTACAGCGATCTAACGAAGCAGTAAGGATATCCTTAGCTCTGGCCTTGTCATCTTCCTGTGTGAAAACGGATAAGAAATACTCGTACATCAAATGAAAACATACTAAGCTGAGGGACAACAGGAAACCGTCATAATGGGGACAACTGAGCGCATCTCTCGTCGGAAATTTCATTCGCTTCTTGTTAAGAGGCAAATCTGTTGCGTGGGTCTGTTGATCATTATCTTCAGAACATGTCTTGCATCTCTGTACCAGCCATATCTATAAGGTAGTGTGACGTGTTTCTTACACACATGATTTATCCCGACATTTCACATGCCTTCTTAATATTCAATGGTTTTCTTATGCGTGTATGTATGTAGTATATCATATATATATATATATATAATATATATATATATATATATATATATACACACACATATATATACATATATATATATAATATATATATCACCTAATATCGAATCCGCTACACTTTGGGAGTAACTTATATATCGTAAAGGAATCAGAACTGAAAAATTGATAAGTGCATATTACTCGGCCGAATTGGCGTTAGTTATTCCCACGGTAATTTGTGGCTGAATGTAGTTTGATAAGCTTCTTATATATGTATAGTATATATAGTGTACGCGTGTATGTGTGTGTAGTAGTGTATGTATGTTATGTATAGTCATGTATGGTAGTCTATATATATATATATATATATATATATATATATAGATATATTAATATATATATTTAATATAATATACAGAATAATATCTATATAGATATAAATAATAATAGAATATCATCATCTACACATATATATATATATATATATATATATATATATATATATATATATATATATATATACAGTATATATATATATATATATATATATATATATATATATACATACATATACATATATAAGTTTCGCAACTGACATCGATACTACACTTTATGTTAAAATGTACACCAGTTGGTGAACGCAATATAATTTTGCGAAGGTAGACAGTCCACCTACGTATATAGGACAGTAACGTATAACTCATAAAAAAAAACCTGAATTCCTTTTAAATAAACCTCTACAGAACTCCAAGGCTGCTTCTTGAGTTCAGGCTGCAATGACGATGACGAAAGTGAAAGCAAGAATCATTAAGGTTCATTTACTCATTTGCATTCTAAATAATGTCTCGCGTCAACCTAATTTTCGAGCTTATTGCATCTTGAAGCCAAGTTGCATCAGGAGAGGGAGAGCCCTGTTATCGCAATGGAAGCCACACCCATACCCAAATAAAGAAAAAAAGAAACAAATAAGTAAAGATGATATATATATCGCCTATCTGTCAGAGTTTTATGATAAGAGGGGAAATAAGTGATTAAGGTTCCTTGTTCACAAAGAGGCAATTACAGCCATTGTGTTCGGCCGAGATCTTTGCCCGACTGCGCCCGTGGATCAGGCACCGGCGCCCTCTTCCTCCACGTCGATTCCACGCCCCTCACCCGCCTTTCAGTGGGCATTTCAACCAGGAGAAGCCCTCACACCAAAAACTCGGTCTGAATGACAACACAAGCGAAGAAGTTCTTCCAGTGAGCTAATCTCTCTCTCTCTCTCTCTCTCTCTCCTCTCTCTCCTCTCTCTCTCTCTCTCTCTTTTGTAAGGGATCAACTCATGCTGAAATCTCATTTGTGGGAAAGGGTCTCGTCATTTATTTAGCTAATAACACAACACTCATTTTGCATTGTCTGTTTTTATTTTTTTTTTAACTGAGTAAAGAACAACAACTTAATTTTATTTTTTTAACTGAATAAAGAACCATAATAATTAAAGCCAATTCATTTTTACTTTTTTAAGTGAATAAAGTCATTTTGCATTGTGTCTGTTTTTATTTTACTATAGATTTGTCAACTGAATAAAGAACTACAACACTAACAGGCAACTTATTAACTGAATAAAGAATCATAATAATTAAAGCCAACTCATTTTTACTTTTTTAAGTGAATAAAGATCCATAGCAGCCTTTTTTTTAACTAAATAAAAATCCATCGTACTTTCACAGACTTATTTTGAGGTCAATTAACTGAATAAATAAACCAAGGTAATCTTTCCTGCTCGGAGCAGTTCCTCTTCCTATCGAGTATTGGAACAAATATAGTAGGTATGCGAGAATTGAGTCAAATGATGGTATCTCTGTCTTACTTATGAAAAGTGACGTAAGTCCTTTAACGAAATTTTTAACCCGACTCTTAGTGCGCCACAATAAGCTATTTACGCTTTATCAACGTCGTTTAACCATGACGATAAGCCAGCTTTTCACATCATCCCCTAATTAAGATTATTATTCTCCTCTTGACCCTGGTTTTACTTAGCCTGACATGAATGAATGTTTTCCGCCCAGTATTTACGGGAT
>NC_061092.1:23462250-23474750 GCF_015104395.2 Macrobrachium nipponense
GATGCTCTTCTTATAGCGCCTTGCATATGTTTTATTTTTTTCATTCTTTCTTTCCTTCGTTTTCCCTTTTATCCTGTACACATCATGATTCACATTCGGTGTTCTATTCTTGCACTTAATTAATATCTAGAGGAAAGGCATTACCAAAGGCGGAAATCAAATCAAGGACGAAGTTAGTGTTTGAACAAAATCTTAAAATTTCTGCCTATTCCTGATATTATTAACATAAATATAGGTATTAAAACAGAAAGGACATTTGAAACCCATAATAAATTCAGAAAAACCTTCGACGATGAATTGAATTCTACGAAGAGTAGACAAATTGAACCTGGAACTGCAGTTTTCATTTTCCGTCAAATGTGTCTTGATACAAACATTTCTACGGAAGTGCGAGGGAAACAGTCGACGGTGCTGTAGAACAAGGTAATGACTTACGATGAAAGGGACCAATTATCTGTAGTTATTATTATCATTAAAGTAGTTTAACCAGGCCACTGAGCTGACTCAGCTCTCATAGGGTTGGCCGGAAGGATTAGATTAAAATGAAAAAAATCATGTCTAGGCTAGAGGCAAAGCTCTGGAACCGAATTGTCTATTCGGTGTGATGACAAATGAGTGAAAATTAAGCTAAAAATTGCAAAGGCACACACTCACACTGGAACATATGCACACAATAAATACATTTATTCACATATCCATACATACATAAAAAATTAAATCAGAATAAGTAACATTTAAAAGTTTTGTTTTTAAAATTCATTAAATAGTCTAATAATTTTCGTATTTGCACATTTTACTTTGGTTTATATTTTACCAAATAAATTACACTTCTTCACGAACATAAAAATAGGCATGACTGAAAATGCAGAGGATTCTGACAAGATTTCTTTCATAGATCTGTTTCCAAATGTCGACAGTCGTTGCTGGTTGTACTTTGGGCATTCGCATATCTATAGAATACGTCTTCACAGCGGTATTAGATTATTAGGCGATTAGAAGGTAAGATATCGGCTGGCGAAAATGACTGGCGGTCAAAAAACACGGAATAAAATAAGAAGCGATTGAGAATATTGCAAAAACAACCCAAAGACAAGAGTGACGCGATTCCGGTAACTCGAAGATACACAGGAAGCGACTTGGGACAACGCAAAGACAAGCGTGAAGAGACTTCAGTAACTCAAAAGACAAGCGTGAACGATTTCGCTAACTCATAAGACAAACAGGAAGCGATTAAGGCAAATCAAGGACAAGCGCGATGCGATTTCATAAGTAAAACAGAATATGGCTGCGACACGGTAAAGACAAGTTTTAAGCGATTTAGGAAAACGCAACGACAAGCAGGAGAGACGACGGCAGTAATCGACGAAAGGTATATATGGTCTTTGGTTTGTTTGTTTGTTTGTTTGTATGGTGTTTTTACGTTGCATGGAACCAGTGGTTATTCAGCAACGGGACCAACAGCTTTACGTGACTTCCGAACCACATCGAGAGTGAACTTCTATCACCAGAAATAAACATCTCTCACTCCTCAATGGAATGGCCGAGAATCGAACTAGCAACCATCGAGGTGGGACGCCAACACCATACCAACCACGCCACTGAGGCGCTCGGTATGGTCTTTGGGCATTGACTGCTACAGGAGGCAATTGAGGGTCCAAATACACAGGAGACTGCCAGCAAGTGGTTGGATTTCTCCTGAAGGCGAAACCTTTAACCTTGGCCAAGCCTGCACTGGACGGAAAGCCATTTCAAAAGATACACCGAAAACTCATGAAGCAAAAAGTATAACCGCCTTTCATGGAAAGATGGTCTCATAAAGGCAGTCCTAAAGGCTTTCGGCACCAGCCAAGGGTCACTTGGCGCCAATATTAGATAATGCTGATAAAAATAATCAATTTATCACTTTGTTTATATAAGTTGCATCTGATTTTCCTTATACTTAAAATCATCATGAATGAAACAGTTGTGTAAAAATGGAGAAATTCAATATATGTCGACAAGCGACCACCATAAATTACACTCTAGCAAGAAATACAAGTATTTCAAGTTTAACTGATGATAGAACATAACAAGTAACCTAGAAATTACCTTCCGAAATGCTTGCAATAACTAAAACGTGAAAATGTTCTATGGAAAAAAAAGAGGAAAAAATCGATTAGTAACCCCTTTATGTATGGTTTGCATATAGGGTGCGAAAGTAGCTGACCAATTGAATAATGGATTATTATTATCAATGTGAAATTAAACTTCTCAACGTGAAATTAAACTTCTTTTCAATTAGACAAGTGAAAGTGCATCGCCCTAGCGGAAGCAGACAAACCTTTAATGCAACCTTGCTCTTTCGTATGCTAATCTCGCACCCCTCCCCTTATCTGCATGAAATCTACTTAGAGATCGGTGTGATTACCACCGGTAGAAAATTGGCCCCATACCAGCTATCTTGTACGATCTATAATCCCTCTGATATGGGGATCCGGTCAGCCAAATCTCTCTCTCTCTCTCTCTCTCTCTCTCTCTCTCTCTCTCTCTCTCTCTCCTTCCTCGAAGTTGTACGAATTGCTGTGCGTGAGTGACTGTGTCCGCATACATACGTGAATAAGTACAAACACACATATATATGTGTGCGTGTATGTGTATATATATAATAAATATAGGTGTGTATGTATATAATTAAATATGGTTCAATCAGCTTGTGTTCTGGTTCAATCAGCTTGTGTTCAAGTAGAAATGTTATACTTATATGATGATTTTTTTTCTATCAAACCCTTCAACAAGCAGTGTTGAAAAGGTAAATCCTTGCCTGCAAGGGCTGGCAAAAAAAGGTCGCAAAGGGATTATCTATCTAAAAGGGTTATCGAAGAGGAAGAAGGAGAAGAAGAAGGAGAAGAGAAACACATTCCCGTACAGGATTAACGCTACACGCAAGAAACAGCATCGGAATGAAACAACTGTGCTATGCAAAAAAGAGAGCGAGCGAGTAGTAGAGGCATTATGCGCATATGCTTCTCCTTTATCGTTTAATCTCAGCTATTAATGGAGGTCTCGCATTTTCATTCCATTAATCCGCAACTCTGGCAGGGCTCTTAAAATAGTAAAAGTAGGAGGTGTCTGTCTGATTATCAGACGTATTATGAGTGCCAAGGCTACTAGCTAACTGTAATAGTGTTTTGTTAAAGATCTCTCTCTCTCTCTCTCATACATACATACATATAACATACATATATATATATATATATATATATATATATATATATATAGTATATATATATGATATATATATATATATATATATATTTGGAATTGTAATAGCCACAATGACCTCTTGACTTCTCCAATTCTTTGCTCTTTTTTGGATACGCTTGTCACTACAAAGTCTTGAGCTTCAACTTCGAAGATATTTGAAGAAATCGTGGTTTCCCGCTACCGGACATCATGATTTCTTCATATTTCTTTGAAGTTGGAGCTCAAAGTTTTGTAGTGACAAGCGTATCCAAAAAAGAGCAAAGAATTTGAGAAGTTAAGAGGCCATTGTGGCTATTAGAGTTTCGTTATTATCTGGTAAAAATGACTAGTAGATTCTGTATACATATACATACACACACACACACACACACACACATATATATATATATAATATATATATATATATATATATATATATATATATGTGTGTGTGTGTGTGTGTGTGTACTTCATACACGCCTTCAACAAATTCGAAAGAAAAACGCTTTCACTGAAAGCAACATATTAAAAAGATCACATTAAAAATCTCTACATCAAACCTCACACTATTTACTGAATCGTTTCCGATTCGCCTACTTTCTTTGATTTTTCATAACCAGGCTTTGTCCCCCATTTGCTCAGGGTTCCACTCTCTCTCTCTCTCTCTCTCTCTCCCCAAGCGGCATGGTTGTTTGATGCCTCAATTGCTCCCATTTAACCTGCTTACTCAAATGGACGTCACGCGCCCCATTTGTTTACGTTGTTCGGTCGACACGGCGAGAAACCTAACCTATCCTTTACACCCCTAAGTAATTATTTTCCCAAGAGGAGATGAATAGTCAGCCAAGGAGAGGCCTTCTTTCTTAACGATGTAAATGAGGCACCTGTGTCGTCATAACCTCGCATTGACTGATGACTTCAATTACGGCCCATCCAGCAATCAGAATCTGCGCTTTTCACCTGCCCCTTCAGACGGACCTTGTCAAGCCTTAACAAGGGAGTCATCCGATTTTGTCTCATATTCATTCCACTGTTCTGAGATCAACTCCTGGACAATCATTTGGTCCCGGAAAATCTTGAATGGAAATTCCTCAGTTATGACAGCACGATATCTTTTGGAGAATTAAAAAAAAATTCGCGTAGAACTGCCTTCTATGAAGAGTTATTACACGTAGCCCTTCCGCTATACCTCTTTAATCACTGCATCTTAAGCACATAATAATAAGCCCTAAAAAAGTTAATTATAGCTTACCAACGGTCAGAGAGATAAATGAACACCCTATAATGAATTTCAGGTCTCTCCTGGTCTTTCTGCAACTGGAGAGAGAGAGAGAGAGAGAGAGAGAGAGAGAGAGAGAGAGAGAGAGAGAGAGAGAGAGAGAGAGAGAGAAGATAATCGCTCATGTATGAAAAGATCTCCTTCATCTCTTTTCAACGGAAATCCATTATTCATGTAATACAAATTCATAAGAGGATAAACCTAACTTCAGTCTCTCTCTCTCTCTCTCTCTCTCTCTCTCTCTCTCTCTCTCTCTCTCTCTCTCTCTCTCTCTCTCTCTCTCTCTCGTGCGCACTCAATGCCTTTCAAAATGGATTCAATTTCACAATTACATATTCAAACTAAAGATATAAGAGCAAATTTATATGGATTTACTAATACAAGAAAGTATGATTTTAGCTGCATACTTATGTACAATAATACCACTCAGGCTAATTATCATTCGTATTTTGCAGCTTGCTTTTTTGGTTTTCCACTTCCTATACTAAATTTAGTCCACAACTCCTTTCTCTCTCTCTCTCTCTCTCTCCCTCTCTCTCTCTCTCTCTCTCTCTCTCTAACTATATCATATATATTTACTTTTATATATATATATAATATATATATATATATATATTTATATATATTTATATATATAAATATATATATGAGAGAGAGAGAGAGAGAGATGAGGGGTGAGAGAGATTTAGAGAGAGAAGAGAGAGAGAGAGAGAGAGCCTGAATGTATTATTGTACATAAGTATGCAGCTAAAATCTATATATATATATATATATATATTGCAATTGGGCATGATAGAGAGACGGAATAACTAATGCCTATATACATACTAAATATAAATATATAAAAAATATATATATATATATATATATATATATATATATATATATATATATATATATATATATATATTCTCGCGTGTGTATGCGTATATATTATAATATACGTACGTGTGTATGAACGGTCGTCTGTATCCTCACATACAAGCGGGAGGGGATTCCATAAGAAATAAGGTGGCCAATAATTATTTCCGTATTCATCATATAACTACTAGGTCAATGATGAATCCCCTTGCAGTAAGCTTCCACACTATTAGGAGCTCCCTAGATTTTACGAATATTCATTCCTTCCAGTTTTCTTACACCAAATATCTAACAACTTCTACAACTTTTTCTCCATCTTAGAAAATTTCTGAGTTATGCTCTCACTTTACCATCCAATTAAACCTCCATTTTCTCCACATGGACACACCATCTAAAAATACCTTGATCTATCTCCTCGCCAGAGCTAAACTTTATACCACTACTTGCTCCAACGTTTCTCACCTTTTCCATTCAATAAACCAAACGACAACAGGTAAGAAACATTAATTAGTCAACCATTGAAGATAAACAATGAGTCGTATTTCAAACGGTTTAATCACACAATTGTTAACTAGAAAGGAACTTTTAGTCAAAAAAACCGTAACGACAACTGTGAGGGAAATCGAGTGTTCAGAAATCCTGCCAGGCGTAACGGAACACGAACAATTTGTATCAGTTCTGGGGGCGTCTTTGGCTGCAGCCTCTTATCCTGACAGCGATCCATGTCGTTAGACACACAACGCGGACTTTCATGACCAGGGGAAGGGCTAGGCAGAGCATTCCTTCAAACAACGAGAGTCGTATTTTAACTTGGGTTTCAAGATTAAAAAAAAAAAAAATGGTTGGTGCCCTTCAAAGGCAAAATTTTAGGAAAACAATATGTGTTAAGTAATGGGAAGCAAAACAGAGAGTCTAGTGTTTAAAAGGAAGCAAGAGACGTAAATAGCAAGACAGATAGCTTGCAAAACTACAGGAATGAGTAGGAAAACTCTGATGCATCCACACAAAGAAATATTTTAACGCACTACATGCATGTATGTATGTTGTATATGTATGTATGCACTTAAATACAGGACATTTATATACGTCATATTCGTGTGTCCCCTTAAAGAGAGAGAGAGAGAGAGAGAGAGAGAGAGAGAGAGAGAGAGAGAGAGAGAGAGAATTGTCAATCATTTCACCCGTGGTACAGCCTCAAACCAAAGAAACATTTTCTTTGACCTCCTGTTCCGCAAGCGTAATGGATCAACGAAAGCATTGCAATCAATTATTGTCTGAACAATCGCGAAAGAATATTGGTCAAGGGAAGATGCAGAAGAAATTCTCGTCGAAAGTTCACGGACGCAATGTACGCTCTGAAACACGCACGTTGCGATAAAAAGGCAAACAATACAACAAAAGGGTGATCTCAAACAGAAAAGAGAGAGAAAGGAGAGGATTAGATTGGTGAGAAGTGGGCGGGGGAGGGCTGGCGGGAAAAGACAGACAATCAGACAAACAGGTAGACAGGACACATGACGCTTTCTTCTTGTGCGATAGTTTCCTTCTTTGTTAATATTGTAAAACAAGAATAAAACTAGAAGAGTAGATATTAGAAGGCCCAGAACTGGGAGAAAAAAAAAATATCCTTGTTACTGGGTGGGGCTAACTTTTTTTTTTTTTTAAATATGTCACAGGAATGTCACTATACTCTTATCACTATTACTAACTCGCATTAAAGATGTGTTGTTATTTCTCATGCAGTTTTTATTCTGTCTTTTAGAATGTCAAAGGTGAGCATCCAGATTTGAAATAAGCAAGTATCAAAATAAAGAGAAACAAATCCTCCTAAGCCCTACTTATGAAACTCCATAGAATAAACAAGAAATTTTTATCGATATATCTCAAGATTAATTTCATTCAGGAAGCAAGATTTCCCTGTGTTACAGTATTTAGATTTTAGATTAACATTTATACAGTATAATGAAAATATCTAAAAAGAGAAATTCAGTGAAGCACGGTATATTTCTTTATGAGGTTTGTCTCCGTTTATTCCTCATGTTCTTTAATTGAAAATTGTACTGATAATGAGTGTAAAATTATTATTATTATTATTATTATTATTATTATTATTATTATTATTATTATTAATTCCGTCTTTTAATACTGATCTACTTTTATTTTTAACGTTAATTCCCCTTTCAGTATTGACCTACTTAACATTCAACGTTCATTTCGATTTTTAGCGATGACCTGATTTATTTATCACGTGAATTCCATCTTTTAATATTGACCTCCTTCATTTTTAACGTTAATTTCGTCTTTTAGTGTTGACCTACTTTATTTCTTAAGTCCAATATGTCTTTTAGCATGAATTAAAGATATAAAAAACTAACAATAACGATTACCAATTACTGTTAGATTTTCGCTTCTGGCCTCATAAAAGTGTTCACTTCGGTCACTGGTCACATTATTTATGGAGAAAGATTGTGTGTAAGATGAAAGGAATCAAATTTCGCATAATTAAAAAAAATACATATATCTAAAACCACATCAAAAAAACAATATTATCATGGCAGCGGTCAGCAAGATTTCGGAACGTTTTTGCTTCCTGTTTTCAAGTTTTGCGGCAGAAGAGAGAGAGAGAGAGAGAGAGAGAGAGAGAGAGAGAGAGAGAAATAAAATTCTTACCAAACCACTCGTAAACCGTCATCGATTTTATTATTGCGTAACATTAGATGACATTTGTTATAAATTCTTTTTTATCTTTTTTTTTATTATTCTTATTCATTCAGGGCCGTTAACTTTGTATTATACTATTTATCAACATCGACAATTTTTTTTGCTAATTTTTTTCAACATCATGCAACAGATCCGAAATTAAATCACGGTGCCTCCATGGCATTCAATGCCACTGGGGAAAAAGATGTAATTTCTATAATATCTATCATTTTTATACGATCTATCATAGTGGAATCTGACATACCGTTATTAACTCATTATTAAAATGTCTCCCTTTGAAGGAAAGGCCGTTTCGATAGGATGGAACTTACGGTGAAAGTGAGGGACTTCTTTTTTCTGCCTAGGTTTTTCTTTTCTTTTTTTTCAAATTTTAAGTTTTACTTTATCTTATTTTTTTACATGTTATCTTTTTTTCATCTTCTTTTTTGCTGCTGATGTTTTGCCTTGTAATTTGATACATGGAATTTACAACTCTGACATCAATCCATGCCTACAGCAACAAAGAAAACCTCTTCAGCACGGGAAGTGCGTAAAGGGAATAATTTAGAAGAACTCGTGAAATACGGACAAAGGTAAGAGATGAATACAGATGTGATTTTATACCTCGTTCGTATACGACGGAGCAAACAAACTGAAAAGAAGAAACCAAATCGCTGAGAGCATTTGCAAAAACTCGAAAGCCACCACGATGCAACAAGCGAGTTCAACAAATAAAATCCGACTTCTCTTGACCTCACAAGAGAAAAAGGCTGCCTGCAACTGCCCCGTGGAAGGGAGGTTTGCATTATGATTTAGCAAAGCTTCAGCGCTACATAATGGGGTATGTCCGTAGCTGTAACGCGCGCCTTTTGTTTTGCCATTAAGCCATTAGCAGCGATGCCCCGTCGGTTCCCCTTGCCGTGCTGAGAGGTCCCCCGAAAGGCCCTCTTTTGTTACCACAATGTTGTAATAGAGGTAGTAAAAGAGCGCTTATTTAAATGGTGGCCATTTGTTTGCCCGGTCACTCCTGCGGAGGGTGGCCGCTCGCTGAGCAGAGGAGCTTTTGCTTTTGCCTCTGTTTGTCTGCGTCTGCTTAACTATCCGCGATTATTTATTGTCTTCACGTCGGTCTGTTCGAGTCGCAGTGTTCTTGGTCTGCTGACTGCTACTTGCATCAACGCGTACATTTTCATTTGCGTACTTTATTATCTTATGTCTCCTTATTTTTGCAGCTAAACAAGTTGATACCGTTGGCTTTGTTTGTTGTTGAAAGTTACATAAAATACTGATATATAAAATGTTAACAAATTCTGTCATTCATGGAGGCTGAGGCTGCTGTGAAAGACTTAGTATACTTGTTTATAGACGTTTGCATATATTTCTCATATTGTAAACACACTTTCTTTGAAGTAAGAGTGGCTTTATAGAAAACAGAGATTTTTGCAACCGTTTCATTCATCCTTGGGATGTTGAATCATGTATGAAGAACCGTGTAGGAATTAAAACTTCGACCCTTTTGAAGCCTCTTTAGAAATACGCAGCTTTTTCATAAACCTGATACCTGCATATACTGTACCCTTTATCTCCATCTTATATTCACACTCATTTTCGGAAAGTACAATTTCTTTATCATACGTCTGCCTAAGTGCGAACCTCAAATGGTTAATTCCCACTCCCATCTTTGCACAGAAGGGCTCCAGACTATGCATAGCTTTGACCAACTTCTTCTATCCTGTCTCTACTCATTTAACATACTATGTTGTTACTGTAATTACGTTCCTTCGCTGTGACTTGTAAGAATGTTCTTACTTCAATCTTTGGTGAACGAGTTCCTCATCCGCCCAGCCAGCAATGACTGCCATAGTCAGAATGGGGAATGCAAAAGTACTTCAGAGGACGTGTCAAGGGAATACGCACACTGCGAGGGAAAAACAGTGCAGGCTAAAGAGCGAGAAAGTTCTACGGGAAGAGCCTCTTTGAGTACAGTAACATCACCCCTTTATAGCCACTACCACGACCTAGCAGAGATCTCAAGTGTTTTTCCTTTTGTCAGAGCACCATCTTCACAAACGCTTATACGATTGTTTTTAATAAAGACAAATACTTTTTTCTGAGTTGTTTTGCAATGGGGTGATAACAGCAAGGTTTAAACCAATTACTGCCACTGGTCTGCAATAGGCGTCTTTTCATTCCAGTGCGTGAAATGCAAGGTCGTGATTTGTCAGTTTAATATATATACTTTTCACTCTGTTATGAATACTGACTGTTGTGCAATGATTTTTCTTTATTAGATATAGGAGTACAAATATATACATACATATATGCACACAAACACACATATACATATAGATATATGGGTGTGTAAGTATTTTTTTATCTATGTACGTAAGCAGCATGTGTGTGCGTAGCATGTTCGCGCGATTGTCCACAACTGTTCATTGATTCTGTGAATGCTAGTCATACTGGATCTGGTCAACACCTGGATGGGTGACTAAAAGAGAATGCCGAGAGTGTCATCACAGATCCCCAAAACGTGGGCCAACAACCTCATCCCAACTGCTAGGCAACAAACACAAACCAGTTCCGGGTTTCACTGTCAGTAGGCGCAGTAGTCCCAAGTTCGACTTCTGAGAGAGCAAGAATGTCTTGGAGCCCATTTCGTCAAATTCCTGCGTGCCTCTGCTGATCTGAGTAATAAAGTGAGTAATAAAGTATGTACCTGGTAGATAGTCAAATGTGTGGATTGTTTCCAAAGTGGAGAGGGGGTATGTCATAGACAGCAAATGCATCCAACGTGGAATAAACTGCCACCAGAAGTTGTAAACAGCAAAAGTGTGGATGAGTTTAAAAGAAAGCTAGACAAAATCATCAGGACACTGTGAATGCACTGTAAAACCTGCTCCTACAGATAAGTGAGCACACGATGTCTCTTCGGATGGACTAACAAGTCTTTGAGACACCCTAATCCTTGTAACTCCTTGTAACAGCGTAATCAGAATCAGATTACTGTTCAGAATTGCTGGAACATGACATCGTCATTATGAATCTTGTACGAGGAAGCCAAAATCGAGAGAAACTAGCTCAGGCAGATACTATCCGTGAATCGACAGTTAAATAGATAAGACATATAATAATAATTTTACATATTCGAGTGTATTCTTCATTCAACGTTTAATCAGCTTACTGCAGGCACTCAAACGACTATGTAACACTAAACTACATATAACATATGTGTATATGATATTAAAGTTAAGGTAACTGTTTTATATCTTCTTAGTCCTTTCACTGTAAATTGTTATTGGTTTTATCGACAATTATCTGATCACTGTGTAAAGGCTTTCCACTTCTGCTTATTATCCTCATAACATTACATACTTCCGGCGATATTTTCCAAATGAAACTAGGCCAACTTCTGATTTGTTCGCCTCTGGGGAATATGTATCTCAATAATAGTTCTTTCCCAAAAAAATCCCTATTACGGTGACTTTATTAAGAAAGAGTTACATCACCATCGTGCCGAATACGATTACTTTCTTTTTTCTTTTATCAACATAGATCAGCATCAGCAGTAAACGCGTCCCTTGCACAACACAGAACAACCGCAACGAATCGGCCCACAATCAACCATCGACCACTGGGCCCATATAAAGTACCACCAGAGGAGAATAAACTTGATAAAATGACGTTGCGCCACCTCTGCCGTCCGCGAACTGCTTTACCTTAAGCGAAACTGAGAGCTACCGCTCATTCCTCCTTTTATGCAACTTCATCTTAGGAATGACATCACATCTACTGGAAGGTCGGAATCCGGAGGGCCACACTGGGCGTTTTCCTCACTTTCGTACCTTACCGTACTTTATGACCACTACAGGACAAGGAGCCCTTTCTGGTATAAACCAAACAACCCCTTGGGAGTGACGTCATATTTGCTGGAAGGTCAGTAACGGGAGAGCCACACTGGGATTTTGACTCGCTTTCATACTTTACCGTACTTACTGACCGCTTCAGGACAAGGGCTCGTGCTGTTATAAACTAAACAAACTAGGAGTGACGTCACATTGTTAGATTCCTCAGTCCCTGAAAGCATTCGTCTCTCCTCAGGCCAAGCCCAGTCCCACCCGCTTTCGCCCCGACACCAAAACAGCACCGCCACTACCCAGTGCCCGGCAACAAAACGATCATTAAATCACTTGCACCATAAACTCTGCACGATTCAAGCATAAAGTCGGTTAATCAGAACGCACAAAGAACACTGCAGGATTCATAAAAAGGAGTAAAAAACGGAACGAAAAAAGGGAAACGCGTCACAAAAGGCTATTCGATCCATTTTAAGTTCGACTTAAATGGTTTTTATGGGAGGTTCAGGAATGATTTGTTTCTTGCGTCCGATGCTATAAATGCACGGGAGAAACTTTAATGCTTCCTGGAACAGAATGCA
>NC_061092.1:23477250-23509750 GCF_015104395.2 Macrobrachium nipponense
CGTTTTTAAGGATTAAGTTCCGGTATTTCAAGTTGTCACTTTAGGATAACAACTAAAGGTAATAATAAACAAGAATCATACTCAGAATAACTTCCATAATCAAGAAACTCATGTTCACATACAAACGCACACACATATACAGTATATAATAATTCACACTTTTTGGATACGCTTGTCACTACAAAACCTTCCTTACCGACTGCAGGAAATATGAAGCAGTTATGATGTTCGGAAGGAAAGTCAGGTCGGCAACGTGAACTCGTTGTGATTATGGGATTCGGGTTCGATTCCTCTACCGGACATAATTGTTTCATAATTCTTGCCCTTGGACCTCGGGGTTCGTAGTAACAAGTTAAGAGGGCATCGTAGTTATTACAATTACATACGTACCTGGTAAAATCTGAACAGCAGATTCTATATATATATATATATATATATATATATATATATATATATGTGTGTGTGTGTGTGTGTGTGTGTGTGTGTGTGTGTGTGTATGTACATGTATATATACATAAAACACATATCCATTCATATACAATATATATAATATATATTGCAAATCTGTAAGTCTGTAATGAACTACTGATGAAGCCTACTAGATCTAGGACATTCCTTAACCTTATAGTCCCTATTAGCTTTCGATATACAGTTCAGCATCAAAATATTCTAAATTATGATTTTCGTACCTTCATTTTGGTCTGATCAAATAGAAAAGTCGATTGACATATTAACTGCCTATTACTGGCGTTTTGGAACTAAGGATAGAAGAAAACTGGCATTTGAATTCTAGTTTATAAGAGTAACACCTCAAGTCATTTGTGCTCTGCATCTGTTCATCTATTGCCTAAGTGATGGCCAACCGATAGTGTTGAACTGTTATCTCCTATTAGAAATTAGGTATAATCTGCTTGAAAATACTCTGTCGTTGTATCAAAAATTTGTCAATTTATCAAGAAATTCCTAAACTCGAGGTAGATAGATTAAAAAAAAAAAATCTTTCCTATCACTGAAACGCTTTCATGCTCTTATAAATCTATTTCATTTCATCTAAAATATAACCTTCTGACGATGATCTGGAAGCCAACAGCTCTGTGAGGAGCCTATTACGATAGCAATTACTTAACTTCAAAATTATAATTTCCTTCGCGTTTTATCCAGAATAAAAATCAAAGCAACAATTAAAGGCTTTATTTAAAAAAAATATTAAGAAATAGAAGGATCATGAAACTGGATGATGATATCATATATCAAATACTTTTAAAACTTAGTTGCCATTTGATAGCAGAAAAGGTTTCCAATGAGATGTATGGAGAGCTTTTTTTTAACCCAACAGAATGGCAATTTTATCAAAACGTACATTTCTGTCATACGTAACCCATATACAGGTTTAGGCGTGCTTTGAATATGCAAAAGAGAATATATCATATTATACGGAAGATATACCTTATCATAACGAAAATTAGAGAAACTGTTTCTGTGAAACATAACTGGAGAATAAAATTTTCGTAGTTCTCTCTCTCTCTCTCTCTCTCTCTCTCTCTCTCTCTCTCTCTCTCTCTCTCAAGAAATTAGTCAAACGAAACGTGACACGGTAGACACAGTTGGCCACATTCAATCCCAATCGTTGTTCGAGTCTCTAATTATTGGAGGCCAAACGTAATTGAGAAAATAGCAGGTTTCAATAAAATGAAAACTATTTTCTTTTGTTTACTTTCGACAGATGCTGGTTTTTACCTGCCGTCTAAAAAAATAAAAAAAGTAACAGATAATGAGGATACTTTTTTTTTACCTCTTTAGCTTCAATTATTTTTTTCATTTCCTTTCAGGTAAGTAGGCCGTTACTTCCTACCTCATCCCGTAACAGAACGTGAGAGGACGTCATAGCTGTTTGTGGTATATACTGAATCTTTGCAATGGTTTATCAAAGATTAAATAATTTTGTGTAAATATGAGTCATCTGCTTTATGAGGGACATATAAAATACACGCACACACACACATATATATAATATGTATATCAACTAATACAATACTAATACATATATACTATTGTTATATGCATACCTGTATATATATATATATATATATATATATATATATATATATAGATGAAATATAATTTTTTTCAATTGAGAAAAACGTGGGATAAATACAGTGGGTATTCATATGATGAAAATGGTAACCAACTACAGTTTCCTTAGTAAGGAATGTTTAAATATGACTGGCTAAGGACGGTAAATCCTGTGCCTTTGGAGGTTACAGTGCCAGTTTTGCTTCACGGGAGCCGACTGTAGCAAGAGCGATCCTTTCCAACTCCTTGATTTGAGTTGACATTTCATAGAAGATAATTACACACAAACAAATGTCAAGTACACACGGAAGAGCCAAAAGTCGTCATAATCGTCTGATGTCATCTCTGACTCACGTCTTATGTCGAGAGTTTGTTTTTCTCGTAGAATTTCAGTTTTATGTAAAAGACAACTACAGGACGGCTTTGTCTGTCCGTCCACATTTTTCTGACCGCTCTCAGATCTTAAAAACTAATGTGACTAGAGGGCTGCAAATTGGTATGTTTACCATCCACTCTCCAGCCATTAATCATACCAAATTGCAGCCCTCTAGCCTCAGTAATTTTGATCTTATTCAAGGTTAAAGTCAGTCACGATCATGCGTCTGGCAAAGCCATATGACAGGCCATCACCGGACCGTGGCTGAAAGTTTCATGAGCCACGGCTCATACAGTGTTATGCCGAGACCACCGAAAGATAGATCTACTTTCGGTGATCTCGATTAAATGCGCTGTACAGAAAGCGCGACTGCGCCGAAGAAACCTCGGCGCCCTTTTTACTTTTTTCTGAATTTGTACTTTTAATTTTTCAGGGAAATGTACATCAACGAAAATCTTGCAGTCAGTCAGTCCGGTGAAGAATCTGCTGTATCTGCAGTACAAGATAATTACAAAACATTTGGTCTTTGTCTTGTAAAAATGATAAGCTACTATTTAATTCAATTACTCTACCGCCAAGCATGTCTTTGGCAATCTGATACACGTCCGTTTAGCAGATTCCTTCAAGATACAAGAAGTTGTCTAAATGGGCTTTGTCTTAAAAAGACAAGCTAATTACTTTAGCTTTTAATTTAATTACTTTAATTGTCTATGACAATTTGTTACACGTCAGTTTACTCGATTCCTTGAAAGATTCTCCCAACCCTATGTAATAAAGTTCATTAATCGAGCAAAAATCGCTGAAAATTAAAACGCGAAGGTGTGAATGAACAGGCCCACAAAATGGCCAATAAATGTCAGCCGTGGCGTGTTGATAAAAGTTACACCCATATGCAGTCCTCAAGTTCAGTATAATGATTATAAAAATTCCCTAGATTTGTAATTTAAATGTGATTGATTGCTAAAGGGAGTTACACTTCTTTTACTAGTTTGTTATTCTTTTATCTCTATATTTTTATACATACATATATACATACATAACATACATACATGTATGCGTGCACACACGACACTACATGCCTTTCAATTAACAGGTCTCTCTTACATTTTCATTTCTTCGTAACCTAAAATCTTACAAGGATATTTTTTTTTTTATGGTGTTTTTACGTTGCATGGAACCAGTGGTTACATGTTTCCTGACCTATCCATCTGATTACTTACTAATTTATACATACTGAACACTGACAGTAATTCTCCGAAGACCTTACACCTGTGAAGTTCAATTTGGGTCACATGGTAATGGAAGGTACTCATCGCTGAAAACGAACGTGTCAAGGCACTCCTATGAGAGACGCTTTCACGATAATGTTTTAAAAACTCAAGCAAGGTGAACCAGTAAAGCTTACAGGACAATGTACAAGGAGTTTCACACCTCGAGAGGAAAGCAGAGTTGGCAGATCCAATAGCCACGTTTATTATCGCTCGGTTTGTTTTTATCGCATTATGAATTATTATCCCTTTTTCTTTCAATTTTATTCATTCATTTATTTATTTTGCAAGGATGCTTGCTTGCAGATAATTCAAAAACCAGACACTAGGGCGTAGAAAGTAGACTAGGATCAATGACAGATGAGAGAGGTAGGAAAATAGGCATATTTGTTAAAAAGTAAAAGCTAATTCCTTCTTAATACGAAGGCGTCATCATTACTTTGCAAAATGGTAATCAAAATGAAGAGAAAATTAGGGCCTTTGAGAGACTGTTCTTCAGTGGCAAAAAATATATATTTCTGAGAGGCAATTCACCTTCCAAATATAAACGATACATATTAAAAGAACGGGAAACTTGGTTCAAAGGTGCATCACTATAATTCCTCATACTTTTTCTTGCTTCAAACTAAAGAAAATATTGATAAAAAAAATAGTCTAGCAGACACTTACACGAACATAGAACGACTTAGGTCTCCTTAGATTTCGAAAGACTACGACGATCATAATGCCCCTCCCTTCAATCTCTCCCAAATCAAGAAAGAAAAAAATCCGGGGAATAAGTTGCAGCGCTGACCACCCACCGCACCAGAATCCTGGAAAGCCAGTAACTAAGCCAGTATTATTATTATTATTATTATTATTATTATTATTATTATTATTATTATTATTATTATTATTATTATTAAACTAGTTTTACCAGACCACTGAGCTGATTAACAGCTCTCACAGGGGTGACCCGAAGGATTAAAATAAAATGAAGTACCAGGTCTAGGCCATAGGTCAAGCACTCGGACTAAGTGATGAATGATAAATGAAATTTTTAAAATATGCAAAAGGCATAGTATGCATCTACACAAGAACACAGGTACACATTAAATACATTTACTTACGTTTTCATTTGCACAATAAAAAAAGTATTGATATAAATCAGAATAAGTTAAGTAGCAACAGAGGGAGAACGAGAAGGTTCAGGAGCCCCGAACCTGCATCTTCTGAATAAAATAAAAAGGGGAAAATCCCTCTTCCATCGCACGCGATGTCCGAACGCGCTGATTTCTCTGCGGGGGGACCGAAGCCTTATATGCTAGAAAGCTATTATCGATGAGTCTGGAAAGGAAACAAAAAAAGCATCAATAACGACGGCGTTTGGCAACGCAAGGGCCCCAAGTGTAAGCATGTCGGATTTTATCGCGAGAGGAAGTTATCACGTGTTCGACCTTCGGATTTAAGAGACCTCTTAGTCGATGTAGTAAAAGCAGTTATAAAATATCCGACCTTTCACAGCCTGGAAGGAAATCGGAAAGAACGCTTCTTATCTCCGAATAAACTTGGCTGTCCGGGACTCGGGCTGCAAAAACAAGATCTCCCATACTAGGCAACGATGCAGTTGAAAGAAAGTAGGTTTTATCAGCGCACGCGTGGAAATAGATTTCGATATTATTCGCTGTTTCTTGTTGTTCTTGGAGTCGAAAGCCAATTCCTTTTGCCCCGTCATCACTGAATTCATGGATATTTGTTGCTATCTATGCTACGTCCTTGACGGTGTTTTCAACGTCCTTTATATAGGTATCCGCTGTAAGCAATTTTGGGTAAGACCGTGTCAATGCCTGCCATATAAATCAGTGGCGAGTAAACTACATAAACAAAAACAAAAACAAAACAAAAAAAATACACGCTTATGGTATAAAACCTTCGAGAAAAAAAAAAAAAAAAAAAAAAAAAAAAAAAAAAAAAAAAAAAAAAAAAAAAAACAGGTACTTGAATGATATATTACCTGTCGTTTCCAGCCTCCATTTTGCCGCAAGGCAACAGCATCCGCTGTAACTATGCCCCTCACGTATTTTCACTTTTCTTGAGTTTTCCCAAAAACTTGCTTTACATGATCATCAACCTTTCCAATTAACTGGTAGCACGACTTTTAAAATCATTCTACGAGGTAATCAGAGGGATGCGAGTAGGAGCCCTATTTAATATCTATTAAACTCAGAAAGACTCCTTTAAAGGTATAGCGTTTCTATTACTTGTTTTGATTTTCGTCTCCTGCTGTTAGCATTGTTTTGCAAGGAAATACATAGAAGAAAGGGGGTTTGTCATCATTGCTGATGGATGAAAGAGACGAGGGACATTTATTTTTTACTTTAACCTCCCTTGAGCTGCCATGATTTTACTAATTTTTTTAAGTTTGTTTGTCTATCTTTCTCTTCAGAGCATTCAGAGTAGGGTTTATTGAATGATGAAAAATCAGGTAATGAGATTTATTTTTTTATTTTTGTCTCTATTAGTTAGCTGGAATGCATACATAACTTGCGTCGTATTCCTTGGAAATTATGTATAAGGCGTCGTATTCCTTGGAAATTATGTATAATAATCAAGCCATTTTGAACAAAAATTCACGGAAATACAGACCAGGGTCATAACCCGAAGCCTCCATCTGGATAAGGCGTGTGTGTAGTACCAGTGAATTATCATCACATATTTTTCTTATTTTCCTTTTTTAGTTAGAGTAGTGGAGTCTCCTCTCCCCCTTTGCAGGTGTTTACGTAAATGGGATGATAAGGAGAATTATGTGAATCTGAAAAGGGCAAAATTGTTCGGAAGAAAATTTAAAATACGCAACGCAATGCTGCTTTATCTCGGAGATAAACATCTGAACGAGAGCCTTTTATTTGGAGGTTCTCTCTCTCTCTCTCTCTCTCTCTCTCTCTCTCTCTCTCTCTCTCTCTCTCTCTCTCTCTCTCTCTCTCTCTCTCACACACACACACACACACACTGATGTGCTAAGATTCAAGCACCTTACTTTTATTAAATTATATAGTTTTCAGTAAGATGGTATATTTATTGACTGATGGACTGTTAGAATAAAAAAGGAATGGCAGCAATAATTCATCATACACATAAAGGGATCGGCAAGTTAACCTAAAGAAAACGAAAAAGAACTATTGGGCGAAATTACGAAAAGAAATGCCAGAAGTAGATCAGACGATAAAACGGAACTAGTTTTGGGAGATTTTTGCCCGAGTTTTAGATGCGCTGGTTTCATGAACGTAGAGATTAAAAAAAAAAACACCTACGCAAAATATGCAGATGCGTGTTATACCTTCGTACAATTAAGGAACAGAAAAAAAAGTGTCTCAAGTGAAAGGCGATTCTGTCTCCTGCCATATTTGTTCTCTGGCGTTGGAAAGGCGTGGTTCTAGAAAGTGCGGGCTTGTGTTACGTTTTTAGTTATGGGATCATAATGGTAAACAACGTCACAAACGTCCATGGCCTTGATTGACTAAACGTATCAATTTTGAAGGAATAAACAACGGAACCTTAACACAGTCTCTCTCTCTCTCTCTCTCTCTCTCTCTCTCTCTCTCTCTCACACTCACACAAACACACGTACCCAGTCTTACACAAACACAAACACACACTGTATCGTTCTAATGACGTTTTGGTTAAGCCTGTTTATATATATATATATATATATATATATATATATATATATATATATGTGTGTGTATATATATATATATATATATATATATATATATATATATATATCTATAAATATATATCTATATATATATTGTGTGTGTATGTGTATATATATATATATACATATATAAGTTTCTTGTAACCTTTCTTAGTCGAATAATGATCAGTTCTCCACCCATGCATCTGGCAATCTTCACCTTTCTATTCTTACTTAGCATTAAATGTTTAATTATTTTGCTCTTGATACTTCAATAATTGGATTTCATAAACCCCTTACAGAAAGAAACTAGATCAAGCACTACATTCTTAATAGTTTATACACTGGCTCTATACTTTATTTTTCCTCTCTCACTCGTTACAAGGCCCGAGGAGTATGCAACAAGGTTGGGGGTCAGAGGGGCCTATAAAAGATACAATAAAGTTTCGGTTATTTCCAAGAAACAGGAGTAGAATATTAGAGGATAAAAAAAACACACACACACATCAAGAGTACTGACTGGCCAAATCATTGCGAAGTGAAAAGTATCGACAGAAGCATAGGTTGGAGGAAAGGCCTCGATTGAATTTGTAATGTTTGGTCAGTGTTTGATGAAAGACGACAGTCAATCTCCAGACAGTATCTCACTGGTGAAGCTGACTTGTCCATCATCACGTCACTTGTCCATCATCACGTCAGCACTTTTGCAAGAAGAAGAAGAAGAAGAAGAAGAAGAAGAAGAAGAAGAGAGAGAGAGAAAAAGGACGCACTTCCTTACAGTCTCAGTTTACTTCAAACGAGAATTCACATAAGGTTAGCGACTGCTACAGCGATAGGTATAACCATAAGCAGTATAGCCTACGCATCAAGGCTAATTAATAGGCTGCAAGCTCCGTTGCGGGAAGATATATACTCCAAATAAGCAGGTGAGCCTCTTTCCGTAACGCCAACGGTAATGATTCTCCTACTCGTGAAGGTGTAATCCAAATAGGTAGATGGTATGAAGGATATTTAGGTATAGCAGATAGGATGTTGAGATCAAACGAAAATCTTCATGACGAGAGCAAAACGTGGCTAGAGCATACAGAAGGGAGAGTAATTCGTTTAGTGTAAAAGCTGGCCTGAGACAAGTATGCTTTGTCTCCACGGTCAATATCTCTGTGAATGGGAAGATGAGAGAAGAAACAGAAAGGATATCAGACGCAGGTCAAAATTCTGCGATAAGCTAATGAGCCGTCAATAAAGTGTCGAATGGTCGATCTGGATAGTGAAGAATAATTGCGGAAATTGGAGAAAGAGTTTTAAAGTATTTGCACAGGAACGAAGAGGAGAGGTAAGATTCTGAGGGTAATCTAAAACCAAAATGAAGCACTGAATGTTGATATGGATTGTGGAAGAATGGTAAGCATTAATTTGCATAGGTACTTGGGAGTAAATAGAATGGATGACGGTTTACGCATAACAGCATATGCAAATTACGGAACGTGGCAAGATGCGTGCACAAGATAGCATTAGAAACTTGCTTACGTAAGCCAGGTGGGAATGTATGGAGGGATTAAAGAGCCAAATATCCTTTACGGAAGTGTTCAAGTTGGAGGAAAATGAAAGAAAAAGGTTATATCTGTTGAGAGGAACTGCATCTGTAAGTGTTTGGCGTAATAATAACAGGCAGGGTAATAAAACTAGTGATTCTTAGCATGGTGGGGAAAATGAAGTAACAGAGGAGAGGAGAGGAATCCTGGAAAGTAATGGAGAGATAGATGGAAGAGGAACTGAAAAGAAAGGACGTTTACCTTAAGTTAAGAGCTAATCTTTATCTAAAAGCACTAAATTTCTATTAAAAAATCTACAAATTCAATAATGTTTTGTGTGACTTCTCCAAATGGCGAGACCTTCATTCAAGGAACAAGACCAACAAGAATAATAAATACTGTGAATAAATTGCCTCTTTAAAAAATATATATTTTTTAATGCGATAAAAAGAAAACAAGTATAAAGGAAGTGCCGTAAATTTGCATTTATTTTTGTAGTAAACGAACATGGAAGCAAGAATGCATGTCAAGGATATATTTGTGCATTTAAGTCATAAAGCCCCTTATTTGGTTGGGTTGCACCGTCAGACATGGTAGAGGTCACTTAGGTTTCACTTAAAACCTTCTGCTGCATCCATCATTCTCACCTAAGGACCCTTGTGTGTACGAAGAAAATTTGCCGGAGATGCTGGTAGACAGATAGTTATAACCAGCTAGCTGTTCATTATTATGTATGCATATATGTATGTATGTATGTAAGTATGTATGTATATATTATATATATATATGTGTGTATATAAATATATATATATATATAATATAATATATAGTTCTTTCTATATTTTAGGCTTTTTTATGGGCTCCTTTTATTTTATAATATATATATTATATATATATAATATATATATATATATATATATATATATATATATATATTTATAATAAAAGGAGCCCATAAAAAAGCCAAAATATAGAAAGTACTATATTTCAGAGACTGCTGTCTCTTCAGGTAGGGAGACTTTCTATATTTTGGCGTTTTCATGGACTCCTTTTATTAGATGGAATTCTGTTGTATGTATGTATACTATATATATATATATATATATATATATATATATATATATATATATATATATATATATATATATATATATATATATATATACGTAGATGGATACGCATGTCATACAAAGCCTAGAATCTAAAACTCATTCTGATAATTCGGTAAGTGGACAGCAGCTCACTACTGCAGTCAAACATCCACAAAGATAAGATCTGATTTTGGTTTTCTTATACATATTCCGATCGAATTTAGCTTCAGCTCTTACATCGAGATCAACCCATCTCCACCTTGTTATCTCAATATTTAAAAGTGTGTACATGTGTTAATTGTGCATGAAAGTCATATTTCAATCTTTATAAGATCAATTTGTTCATCTTTATTTATAGTAGTCCATATATCATCTTGTATTTGTTCCTTGACCTGACTTTTTTTACATGACTAAACCTCAATTGTCATCATTTCGCAATTCATTCTACTTATGCGTTTGTATCTGGTGAACTTCAATTCTGACTGTGCCCCCTTCCTTGTATTTTGCTAACTCCAACTTTAGGCCTTTTTTGTCGTTGTTCTTCTGTTTTTGTCTATATTTCTATTTTTATGTATATAATATATATATATATATATATATATATATATATATATATACCCATATATATATATATATATATATATATATATATATATATATATAATATATATATATATATATATATATATATATAAAGAGAGAAATAGAGAGAAAAGAGACGAAAACAAGAAAAAAAAACTAAAGTTGGAGTTGGCACTCTTCAAAGGAAGGAGCCACATAGTTAGAAGGAAGTTCTCCAACAGAAGCATAAGAAGAATGAATAGCGAAATTACGTAAATAAATAAATGTTTATACATATGTATAAATAAAAGGACGACAAAGGACATAATGCATGTTACACGTTTACTTGCAGCCAACGTTTCGAAGCATGGCTAAATCATGTGTTCAAATGCAAACATTATAGCAACTAAACTAGACGTATAACACCCAGAAAAAAAACAAATGTAAAAAAAATATATATCAAAACAGAAACTTTAAAGTAACAACCTACCTAGCGGCTCTAAATATGGAAGCTTGAGAATAAGGAGAAGTTTCACCAGCCAGCTTGCTGTGTGGTTTCAAAATCGTCATAGTAAATAAGATATACACTGTTCAGCTGCTAATGAAACCTCCCCCTTAGTCTTTGAGTCTTTAACCATCAAATAACAGCTACCTCACTGAACAATCAGTCTTCTTCTCCCCAGTCTGTTTATAGCTTAAGATGTTTCTTCGTTCTTTCAGTTCCATTCTTGGTCTCTAATTTTTCATATTTTGTGATGATAGTTTGGTTGTAATTTTATGTTTCTGTTTTTAGTACACACGTTTTCCACATAAAGAAATGCTTTTTGCCGAGTAACATTTGTTTAGTTTAACTACCATATCTTCAAAACGTTGGCTGTAAATAAACTTGTAAAATGCATCCCCTGCTTTTCGTCCTTTTATTCACACTATATATATATTTATAATTTATCATATATATATATATATATATATATATATATATAATATATATATATATATATATATATATATAGATATATATATATATTATATATATATATATATATATATTTATATAAATATATATATATATATATATATAATATATATATAATATATTTCTGCGCGTGTATTTGGATATATATGCAAACATACAAACACATATATACAAAAGATATATATCGATAGATAGATATAGAGATAGATAACTAGATATAGATAGATAGACAGATATTTGATCCAACTCACATAAGAGTTTATTACGAAACCGGTTGTGATTGTGCAAACTACAAGTGATAGTATCAACACCATTGTCACAGGAACAAATTTTGTTGCGGACATCATCCAAGTTAGGAATGAAATTCATCAAGGTTAATGCCCGTGGTAAATCCAATTCGATAAGGAACCTTTGCCATAGCCCTTGATACCTTTTTAATTAATTGGAATTAATTATCTGAAAGAAGAAATACGATACAGGAAAGAAAAGAGGAGAGTGAAGCAAAAACATGATGGAGGACTTGCTGTAAGAGGAGGAGGAGGAGGAGGAGGAACGGTTGGGGAGGGGGAGGAGGAGGGGGCTTAGGACCTGGGTGGGAGAGGAGGAGGAAGAGGAGGGGGAAGAGGAGGAGGGGGAGGAGGAAAAGCTGCAACAGGACACGGACTAATGTGTTGTTTGTGAATATTTACGAAGTTATTTGGTAAAACCTTATAAGTCAATACCATGGCATCAGTCGACAGCAAAGAAGATATTGAAGGAGCAGATAATAAAGGGGGCTTGCTTATTACCATCGAGATTGGCACGAACTCTCCCAAAACATCTGTGCTCTTCCTTCCAATCTTTTTAAAAAGGATTTTTCTTTTTCTTCTTCCTTTTCCTCTGGGGAATATGGCCAAATGTTTTCTGGTTCCTCATTAATTCCTTGTTTATTTTCCTTTCTCCGAAGATGTGGCGAGAGGAGAGAATATTTTTGTAAAAGTGTAAGAATGGGTAACATAAAATGCACCACTATGTTTTTAAATGGCCAAATGTTTTCTTATTTCCCACTAATCCCGTGTTTTTAAACGTTCAAATGTTTTATCATTTCTCACTAATTCTTTTTTGCATTTTCCTTTCCCCTAAGGGTTGCAAAATAGGGAACGAATATTTCATTAAAATTTCTGAATGAATAATATTTTCAGTTATATTTTAACATTCTCAGCAAATGCAATTGAAACATTATTCATGCTGCGGAGAAGTGTACCACTTTCAAAGAGAGTTTTGTTTAAAAATACATTTTGCCAAATAAATATCGAAAAAAAAGTTTGGTAACAAATACGACAGAGTTTTCTGATCCTTCTGCACCATAGGTCTGCCTCGGTCTAAGGTTGTCATAACCGTCAACTGCACCGATAAGGAATTATATTTTGCAATGGACAATAAATCCACAACTTCAAGAAGTGGGGAAAGTAAGAGCTCAAAGGGGTACACACACACGTGTCTGGGGGAGATTTGTGAAGCTGAATAAAAAAGAAAATTTATGGTTCTTGAATCTTCGACTGTTATCGAGGCGTCCAGTCGTTTCGTTTGTTATTTATTTATTTTTTCTTAATGTTTCTTAATGTATCGAATCCTATACACATTACCTCAAGAGACCTTGTAGGTGTCCACTGCTGAATTTAATTCGCATGACCAACGATCTTAACCTGAAGTATTTTTGTTGAATGATAACTTCTAACGGGATTTTTTCCTTATATAAAATTTAGCAAACAAGCTTAATACTTTATCTTTATTTAGATAGCTTTATAGGTTTACCTACTCACTGCTTTATTAGCTTTAAAAATTTAGACCTTTGTTTTAACGATTTAATGCCATTGAATGTTAAATCTCTCATCTTGCACGTCATTCTAATATAGATTTACATTAATTCTCAAATAAATTGCGTTATAACACAATTCACATTCCATAAGAATCCACTTGTCATTTGGTACCATTTACTGTATCGAAAAATCATCAAAATGAAATAGAAATAGGAAGTATTTGTATGTATACATTTATAGATATGATATATATATATATATATATATATATATATATATATATATATATATATATAGATATAGGGAATATTATAGATATATAGATCTATAGATATATAGATATATAGATATATAGATATATAGATTATTAGATAGATATATAGATATATAGATATAGATATATGATATATAGTATATATATATAGGGGATATATACGATATATATATATATATATATATATATAATATATATAATCTATAATATATATATTATTAATAATAGACAATTATAATAATATATAATATATATATATATGATATATGATATATATATATATATATATATATATATATATATATATGTATATGGTTAAGAGCCACTAAAACGCGCCTAAGTCGTTCCAGCCCCGTTGGAACCAAACCTGATCTTCTCCAGCGAAAGAACTCAATCTCCACACAACCTGAGGAACCCATAACAGATGAAATGGTTAAGCGATAAAGTTATTGGAATCGCTGGTGGCGATAGACCGGAGGTGGTTGATTTATAATATTACTGTATTTTGGAGTTATGAGGCAAGTGCTGGTAGGTAGGATGAGGGAAGAGGTTAATCACAGCATTGTAAATATCCGGAGAGACGTACATTTTTGGAAAGGAAGTGTGCACATTGACGGTGTGTTCTTGTGCGTGCTTGTATAAAAAGTCCAGTTTTATATATATGTTAATATCTTAGCGGCAACGCATTATTGGAAAGGAAGTGTGCACACTGACAGTTAGTGTGTGTGTGTGTGTGTGTGCGTGTGTGTGTGTAAACAGTGCAATTTTATATATAGCTATCCTACTATACCACCAGCAACAGAATACAACAATCCCAATCACCGCTCATGTACCGAAGTAGATCCTCCTTAACAAACTAGACATGGAAGGAATGAAATAGTGATTACAAAATGTAATCAAATTTTTGTAGGTGGCAAACAGGTGGCAATAAAGTCTCCAAAGAGAGAGGCAGTAAAACTGCAGTGTTCCAAAGCCATTTAGTATAAGAGAGACGTCTCATACAGGTGGATAATAAAAGAATTTTAGCAAAAAAAAAAAAGACGTTTGACTAAATCTATGAAAGAGCTAACGCAAAACCTGGAGGATGTTTGAGAAGAACAGAAAATTGAGAAAGGGAGAAGTATATATTTAAAAAAGGTGATTGAGTAAAGAAGCTGTGAGTAATGGATATTTGTGTTATGGAGACAGCAATATCCCAATAAGGTTTTTGTTCGCAGAAAGTTGGACAAAATTTAAAAATAACTTCATGAAATATAGAATCAAAATAAATCGGACGTAGGGGTCATTTGCACCAGAGTAGAAACTAACACTCATCAATACAGAGCTCGACGATGTGGCAGAGTAAGAAATGCAAAAACCTTAAAGAAATATTAGAATAAGGAAAAATATTGAAGAATACGAGTAATCCAAATATAGCGGCCAAACGCATCATGTAAGAAAACAACAAACGCAAATGTATAATTAAACAAAACAGTCATGAACGAAAAGTTAAAAACGTGAAGAAAAAAATCTGATGATGATGATGATGAAAAAAAAAAGTAAAGAGAAAAAAATTAAAAAGAAAGGGTGGAGAGTAAAGGAAGAGGTGTTGGCTACAGACAAGACCGATGGCCAAAACTGTTTACGATGTCGTAAAGTGAATACAGCTCGTGTGGAGTAACTCACGACAAGGCCTGAGGCAGTCTCACAAAACCGTTCGTATATATCTTTGGACCGTTCCTCGTGCTTTCCTCTTCCTACCATTTATATCTGGTGCGTTTTTATTTCCATGATCTACAGCCCCTACCTGGAATTTCTGCTGCTACTTTGCTTCCTTAATCTAAAATCCTACCTCCAATTACTGCTGCTACCTTGTTTCCTTTATCTGCACTCCTACCTGGAATTTCTGCCGCTACTTGGTTTCCTTAATCTGCACTCCTACCTGGAATTTCTGCTGATACTTTGTTCCCTTAATCTAAAATCCTACCTGCAATTTCTGCAGCTACTTGATTTCCTTAATCCAAACTCCTGGAATTTCTGCTGATACTTTGTTTCCCTAATCTGCATTCCTACCTGGATTTTATGGTGCTCCTTTATTTCTTTAATACACACCCTCTACCGGGAATTTCCGGTGCTCATTTATTTCCCCTGATCTACATCCCTAATTAGAATTTCTGGGGCTTTTTTTTTACATCCCTGATCTTCATTCACAACCTGGAATTTCCAGTTCTTTTGTATTTAAGTAATGTACAGCCCTACCTGGAATTTCTGGGGCTTCCTTATATCCCCAATCTACATCCTCTAACTGCAATCTCCATTGCTCCTTTATTTCCATAATCTACACTCACTCCTACTGGATTTTCAGCAGCTTATATATGTATATAATATATATATATATATATATATATATATATATATATATATATATATATATATATCAGACTTCCTACACCCAAAAAGGACTTAGACTAATCCTTTACAAACTGAATGCAACCAGCTTTTTTTTTTTTTTTTTTTTTGCTGTCGATATTTTCAAGTAATTTCCGAGGGTTTTAGAAAATGTACAAAGTTTCAATTTTACCTACGTCTGCTCTAAGAATATATATCCATATGAACATTGGTTGTGTGATTTCCCAAATTCATAATCATCATTATTATTTTGAAAACAAAAATCCACAAAACCATTAGAATTTTAATAGAGTTCAAAAATATGATATAATTAATAATAAATAATAATAATAATAATAATAATAATAATAATAATAATAATAATAATAATAATAATAATAATAATGGATGCCCGGTACCAACTCAAGAAAAGAGGCAACAGAATCAACCATCTGATGTTCATGGACGACATCAAGCTGTATGGTAAGAGCATCAAGGAAATAGATACCCTAATCCAGACTGTAAGGATTGTATCTGGGGACATCAGGATGGAGTTTGGGATAGAAAAATGCGCCTTAGTCAACATACAAAAAGGCAAAGTAACGAGAACTGAAGGGATAAAGCTACCAGATGGGAGCAACATCAAACACATAGATGAGACAGGATACAAATACCTGGGAATAATGAAAGGAGGGGATATAAAACACCAAGAGATGAAGGACACGATCAGGAAAGAATATATGCAGAGACTCAAGGCGATACTCACGTCAAAACTCAACGCCGGAAATATGATAAAAGCCATAAACACATGGGCAGTGCCAGTAATCAGATACAGCGCAGGAATAGTAGAATGGACGAAGGCAGAACTCCGCAGCATAGATCAGAAAACCAGGAAACATATGACAATACACAAAGCACTACATCCAAGAGCAAATGCGGACAGACTATACATAACACGAAAGGAAGGAGGGAGAGGACTACTTAGTATAGAGGACTGCGTCAACATCGAGAACAGAGCACTGGGGCAATATCTGAAAACCAGTGAAGACGAGTGGCTAAAGAGTGCATGGGAAGAACGACTAATAAAAGCAGACGAAGACCCAGAAATATACAGAGACAGGAGAATGACAGACAGAACAGAGGACTGGCACAACAAACCAATGCACGGACTATTAATACATGAGACAGACTAAAGAACTAGCCAGCGATGACACATGGCAATGGCTACAGAGGGGAGAGCTCAAGAAGGAAACTGAAGGAATGATAACAGCGTCAGATCAGGCCCTAAGAACCAGATATGTTCAAAGAACGATAGACGGAATTAACATCTCTCCATCTCTCCCATATGTAGGAAGTGCAATACGAAAAATGAAACCATAAACCACATAGCAAGCGAATGCCCGGCACTTGCACAGAACCAGTACAAAAAGAGGCATGATTCAGTGGCAAAAGCCCTCCACTGGAGCTTGTGCAAGAAACATCAGCTACCTTGCAGTAATAAGTGGTACGAGCACCAACCTGAGGGAGTGATAGAAAACAATCAGGCAAAGATCCTCTGGGACTATGGTACGTGCAAATAGACCAGACGTGACGTTGATTGACAAAGTCAAGAAGAAAGTATCACTCATTGATGTCGCAATACCATGGGACATCAAAGTTGAAGAGAAAGAGAGGGAACAGGACTCATGCAGAAGAGTGTGATCCTAGAAACGGCGCACATAGTAAGAAAAGTAATGGACTCCTAAGGAGGCAGGATGCAACCCGGAACCCCACACTATAAATACCACCCAGTCGAATTGTAGGACTGTGATAGAGAGAAAAAAAATTATTAATATTATTATTATTATTGTTGTTGTTGTTGTTGCATGTTGTTGTGAACATATATCAGTTAAGTGAAAGCAATGACATAAATAAATATATATGTACATATATACATAATATATATCCGTGTACGTGTACATATATATACATATATGCATATATATATATACACACACACACACACACACACACACACACACACACACACACCACAATATATATATATATATATATATATATATATATATATATATATATATATATATATATATATTACACGTCGCATTTTCCTGACACTGCAGATTCCACCAGCGAGCAAACACCTCCCAAAACGTTTGTCTCTCCTTGACAAGACCTCCTGAAGTTTTCTGCAGTCTTCATGCTTCGCTGATCGCATTTTCAACCGCTTCTGCTAAATCTGAATTTGTGCTGATACTCCTGGGACAAAGCAACGAAGCGAGATTCGCAAGTAATTGAACATGATTTTAAGGAGGAATGAAATATAGAGGTTAGGCCAAAGGTTAAGCGCTGGGACCTATGAGGGCTAGAAGGCAAACTGAGAGTAAAAGATTACAAAGGTGTTTGTTTGTTTGTATGGTGTCTTTACACTGCATATAACCATGACCGAGAATCGAACTTGCGGCCACCGAGGTGGCATGCCAACACCATACCGACCACGCCACTGAGGCGCTTGTTACAAAGGTGTAACAGGAGGAAAACCTTGCAGTTTCGCTTTGAAATAATTGTTAGGAGAGGGCGGAGAGCAAGATGGATGAAAGATAATATGAATGGAGATACAGCAAAAGAAATGAAAGGGGTTGCAGCTAGGGGCAGAAGGAACGCTGCTGAGAACCTTTAGTAATACCTACAGTGACCCCCGTGAGATGCATTGACTGCACTAACCGGCTTTTAATTGAATTTTCAGATCTTTCCTAGATAGTGAACCCCAAAGATTTTTGGGAGTGGTTATCTAGGACTAATATTTCTTGGGGTCATTATCTTTATGATATTTTCAGTCTTTTGTTTATGATTTAAGGTCGTCGGTAACGGCCTTGTACTAAACACACCTCAAAGGTGGATACATACCATGTTAAAACCCTTGAGAGTTACGGTCTAGGAAAGATCCATTTTTGGACTCTGGAAGAATTTTCAATGACGGCTTGAATTTTTCAATAACTGCTGGCAGATGTTGCGTGCATGAAACCAGCAATAAGGAATAATTTAACGTTCCCTTTTAGAAAGACGTCTTATAAACAATATTGATGCTAACGGATTTTACTGAATAAATTAAATAATTTAAATTTTCCACGGAAAATAATAATAAAAATACTAGTGTTTGATTAGTGCTTGATTATCAATTGCTTTTCCAGGAAAACTATCTCGTAACGTTCAAGTTTCTATTCCATGGTCATCTGCCGTTTCTTTTACACTCTCAAAATCTTTTTATCCAAAAATACTAAAGATATTCGTAGCATTATTCTCATCATTTTGGTCTCGGGGAAAATAGGGCGTCTCTGACGTCATATCCTATTATTAAGTCTTCTGTCAATCTATGGCTATGTTATTATCTTTACACATCGCCCCCCACCCCCCAACTCCCCCAATCCCACGTACCCCCTCCACGTTCATTTTCTTGCCCATTACACGTCTTTCCGTGGTACTACTGCACGTACTAACCAATAACTACTACAACGGTCCCGCCCTCTTCCCCCCCCCCCCCACCAACACCCCCCCCACCCCATCCCCCGACCCCTGGCATCAAAATCCGTTCTCCTTCAGCTGGAGTTGAGTCCACTTTCCCCCGGGGCCTCCTTCGGGAAAGTAATGGCATCGCGTTAGGTTTGGTTATCCTTATGTGATGCATAGACCCGGGTCGTATATCTGTATTTTATTACCTAATAGCAGCCTCTGGTGGACTTATTAATCCCGGGTCACGCTCCGCAGCGTAACGGACAACTGCCTTCTATGGATATGGTTATGGAACGCTCTTTTTGTCTTATAACTTTCGCTCCTCCGCCCAAGATAGAATTTCTCTACAGGACCTTATACCTACCTACCTACCCCCTCCGCAACCCCAGCCTCCCGCCCGACCCACGATTTTTCTTCTTTCCTCCTCTTCCCCGTTCTTCTTCTTCTTCTAATAATTGCGAAGTGAATGGTTCGAAGAAATAGGTCTCATGGAAGGCCGTGTTGCCTTGTTGCAACAATCGAGTGTAATAAATGTAGTCGAAAAAAAAACCTCTTTTCTATAATGTGTATTTAAATACTTCGCCCTTCTACGGTTTTCCCTCAACGTTTCAGTCATTGGAGTACATTGCAAAGAAATGAATAACTGAAATATTTGAAAAACATTTGCGCTTGAATTCAATAGTTCAAGCTTTATCAAGCTTCTACCTGGCACAGCGCTTCTGCCACTGACTGCAGTATAATTATACACCAAAGGCATTAAGAAAACCTGTCTCCAATTCCATTCTTTTCATCGTTAGGAAAAGACGGCAGACCTGGAATTTCAAGAATTTTTATTCTCTCTCTCTCTCTCTCTCTCTCTCTCTCTCTCTCCAACACACACACACACACACATACACATACAGCTGTTGATAATGTGGACATGTTTTTATGATGGGCTAATCCTTGATGACAGAACGTAACATAAGTCCGGCTCTGGTACCCAGTAGTTCCTGGGTATTTAAGAGGTTTTTGTAGATGTAATTTTGTCGACTTTATTGACGCATTCTACGCAGGCTTAAGAACCCCTCTTGGCTTAGTTGGAAAGCAAAACTAAAACCCAACAAAGATCTTGTTTATAAGGAGAGTGCATCAATTCCGGAGGATTTATAGTTTCCTGTATCTTTTACGCGCGTAATTAGGCGTCCATTGTAAAATAAAGAAACAACGCATTCTTGTTCGACAAAGTTTTACAAACACATACAGACATATCTATCTATCTTTTTATCTATCTATATGGCTAGATCGATAGACATAATATAAATATATATATATATATCGCACATGTGTCAGTGGTCTTTATGCTTAAAATTATTACAAGTTCCCCCGTTCGAAACAACAACCATGTCTTAAGTAAATAAGAACAAGGCACATAATAGGACTGTGATATTTCAGCACCTCTCGGCAATATGGAAAATGTAATTTTGTAAAATGAGTAGCATCCACATTCTCAGGCAATTCCACTTAAAGCAACATTACAAATTCCTTTTTGAGATGAATCGTTGATGGTAATAATAAAAACATAATTTAGTGCCATTTCAGCAACATAGATGAAGATCCTTTTTCAAATCTTCCTTACATCCACACAACTGGAACAATATTAAAATTGTTAAAGAACACAATCATCTTTACAGATAAAAGAAGTCTTTCACAAAACGACTAGCTTTCTGGCATCATACGATTCCCGTAAGTTTTCAAGTGTTAAAAAACCTTTGAGTTAAAGTAACCTAAATAATTTTCAGATTCTCAGAATCATGAAAGAACCAATTCACAGTTCATCACGGTATGCCTGAACCCCACACTGCTCTATCCTTATGAACCCTTGCACCCGTCTTACATTTTCAGTCAAGGTGCGCTCAAAATTTCTTTGTTTATTAAGTGACAGCATTTACCAAAGTCTCCTTCAGTCACCTCTGTCATCTTTCCTTTTAAACAATGGAACAGCCAGCCCTTCACTCCATATTTCCATCGATTCATCTTCTCGTTCAGATATAGTTTAAACACTACAATCAGGCCCATAACCACACTATCACCACAATACCACAGCTTTTCTCTTATGCTATTATTACCTGCTGTTACCTTTTCCTCCTCCAAGCACTAATTTACCTTCCATACATCCTGAACAGCCATTTCCAGAAGCAAACTAAAATTTACAGTACTCACTTTCACTCAGATCTAACTCCTCTATGTTCCACATTCTACAATTCTATAAAATACTGATACAAGACTCACTATCTCACACAGCATGTCTCCATTTGTATTTTTAATTGTAAGATCCATTTGCTCATTAACCATTTTCTCTGCACTTACTTCTATAAGGGCAAAAAGTATACAGTAACTGCTCTTGGCCTCGAGGGACGAGGCTCGTTCGCCACTTGGGAGGTCTGTTGCCCTCCACTCAGTTCAATAATAAATATATAAATATATATATATATATATATGTATATATATATATATATATATATATATATATATATATATATATATACATACGTTTATAATATTTCGTGGTTTTTCATTTATTATTATTTGTATTCTTTTCTCTTAGAAACGTTTATAACTAAATGACAAGTAAAAAATGCAAAGGAAACAATATAGTAATAAATACTGCATCGCACCTATGATTTTACCATATACACAACATAACAACAGGTTTTTTTAATATTATAAACTATTCTTCGACGGTGATTTTTTTTTATTCTTTTTTTTTCATTCTCAGCCAACACTGTTAAAACCATACGTAAACAGTGAGTGCATGGTGTAGGTCGCGAAAAGTGGAAAATCAGGTTTTGAAGAGCAAAATCGGAAAACGGAATGAGAACAAGTAACAGAGAGAGAGAGAGAGAGAGAGAGAGAGAGAGAGAGAGAGAGAGAGAGAGAGAGATTTAGAAGTTGTTCCATAAACATACAATACACTACACACAAAAAAAGGAACATGGAAATGGGTAGAAAGCGGAGTGAGTTCGGTTAGATATACTCAAACATAAAATCTAAGAAAACGAGACATGAACAGCAGGGTTGGGAGGTCACGGTGTGTACTCTTGAAAATAAACGCCATAAAACAAAACATGGCGAGAGAGAGAGAGAGAGAGAGAGAGAGAGAGAGAGAGAGAGAGAGAGAATAACAATCGTGGTAGATATTTCCTAAACATAAAATCCAGAATACAGAAAAAAGGCGATTTGAACAATTGTAAAAAGTCTCTAAGCGATGTTTCTACCTCGGCCTGTAGCCCTGAATGTTAATCAGGGAATACCTCTGTACTTTCTAAAGGTAGGCTATTCGAAGCCGACCTCCTTTAAACAAAAAGTTGTGTAGATTTCCAGCGCAGAAGAAAAAGGGGGAGACCAACTAGAAAAGTTGTCCGGAAAAGGAGCGAGGAAGAAAAAAAGTGATCCTCCCTAGCTCGGGTGTAACAGAAACCTCAGTTTAGTTTTCATTTCCACATGTTCTGCCTCTCTTTGGTCACCATTATTTGCATAAGAGACTTGCGTTTCACTGTCCAGAATGTGTTTTAATTCAGTTAAATTGAATATTGAATTTAGGCCAAAGGCCACGCACTGGCACTTTAGAGGTCATTTAGCGCTGAAACAGAAATTGACAGTAAAACGTTTGAAAGGTGTAACTGTAACAGAAGGAAGACCTCGCAGTTGCATTATGAATCAACTGTTAGGAGAGGGTGGAAAGTAGAGATGGAAGAAAGACAATATGAAGGGAGGTACAGAAAAAGAAACGGAAGGGGTTGCAGCTAGGGACCAGTGGCATGCTGCAAAGAACCTTAAGTAATGCCTACAGTGCACCGCACGAGGTGCACTGATGGCACTATCTCCCTACGGGAAGAATGTGTTTTAAGGCATCTTTTATTCTCCTTTTCATTTTCTTTCAAGTTCTCATTGTGAAGGTCGACTACCACATACAATTTCGCAGAGAAGATACCGATGCTATCTGCCCACTGACGTTGACAAATTTCCGTTCATAATAATACATACATAGAGAGAGAGAGAGAGAGAGAGAGAGAGAGAGAGAGAGAAGGATTAGGATGTCTCGAAGACATTAGTCCATTCGAGGAAACATATATATACTATATATATACTATATATATATAATATATATATATATATATATATATATATACATATATATATATATATATATATATATATATATATATATATATACGTATATATATATATATACAGAGCGGTCGTGTCCAGAGAGAGAGAGAGAAAAAAAAAATAAAATTAACGTAACTACCTACGTCTTAACAGACCTTTCCTGTGGAGAGAGAGAGAGAGAGAGAGAGAGAGAGAGAATAAAATTCACGTAACTACCTACGTCTTAATAGACTGGTCCTGTGGAGAGAGAATAAAATTCACGTACCTACCTACATCTTAATAGACCGGTCGTCGAGAGAGAGAGAGAGAGAGAGAGAGAGAGAGAGAGAGAAAATAAAATTCACGTAACTACCAACATCTTAATAGACCGGACCTGTGTCTGTTTACGTCTCGGTCTCGGCGTAGGGTCGTGCGACGGTCCGTATCTTTTCTTCGTCGTCACAGTCGGGCGAGGAAGGAACAGAGGTGTGACCCGGCAATAAAACAATGATATCGTAAAACGTTTGACACACTTACTGAGCAATGTTTATTTCACGTTCCTCCTCTCTCTAAGGTCGGGGATGGATTTTCGCTCGCTTTTTCTTCGCCCTCCCCATTTCTCAAGTCGTCGTCGTGTCGTTTCACGGGTTCTGGGATTTCTATTTCATTCGCACTCTCCTTTTTCTCGATTTTTTTTTCCTTCTGCCTGAAGTGGCTTTCGACTGCCAAAGTTCGGTCCCAGACGATCACATTTCATACGCAATATTTTAAGAGCCTAAACGTTTCTACTAATATTTTTCTTTTACTGAATATTTTACGTTTCTAAACCTTTATCAATATTTTCAACGAATATTTTACGTGTCTAAACTTTAACATTTTTTACTGAATATTTTACGTCTGAACACTTTACTAATATTTTTACTGAATATTTTACGTCTGAACACTTTACTAATATTTTTACTGAATATTTTACATCTATAAACTTTTCTATTAATATTTTTACTGAAAAACGTACGTGTCTAAATGTTTCTATTAATAGTAGGTAATGTCTCCACTGCTGACCCTAAGCGATCACGCTTTTAGGCAGTGCTAAAAATGCTGACCGCCCCGGACCGCCTTAACGTTCTGTTCAAGACGTTTATGAGCACCCCTTAACGTTTATCTCGCCTTCTACTACTCGAGATACAATTTATTTCAATTAATATTCCATTAGGGGTTGTCTATGCCCCAGATAAAAATCATTCTTATCCAGGCGTTGCACAGCTACAGTGAAAACCTTGGAAAGTTATGCGTGTCTTTCCTTTTTCATGGAATTTAGTAAATAAAGACTATCTCTGCACATCTTGACAGGGCGCTGCAAGTATACTAAGGTTTTAATTACCTTCCTTTGCACTCAAAACCAGCAGTTTTACTTTCCATTCTAAAGACAGTCAAAGAAAGGGGGGTAAAAGTTTACCGCAGTTTAATGGTTTCGTTGTTTTACAGGGGAACTAAAAACCTGAAAAGACAGGGAACAAGAGTTTAAAGTTCCATTATTTCATTTCTTTTCCTTTCGTATTATGTGCTTGGTCCAAAAAAAAAATACAGCAAGGATTACTTTTTCCTTGTGTGTAAAAGTCTTTCAATTACAGTCTCTCTCTCTCTCTCTCGTAACCAGCGCGAGGCCTTGATGGTTATCTTGCCATGGCCACCCTCAGAAATTCAGGAACCGAACCTGCCTTAAAATGTGTTAACACGGAGCGTGTTTTGCATTTCTCTGGCCCGTGTCTTGTTCCGATGTTGCCATTAGTTAGTGAGAGAAAATATTTGTGAAAGTAAAGTGGGTGGCTTTCCTAGTCAAAAGACTACATTTCGAAAGACTATTAATTTGTTTGTTACTATATATATATATATATATATATATATATATATATATATATATATATATATATTGCTTTTGTACATTTGTAAAGAAATGAATATTTGTGCATTGATTCTACCCTACTATCGCTCAGAGAAAATTGATTTTGACTAATAAGTATGCTAATATAGTAATACATACGAAGTATGCTAACATAGAAATATAATACAAATCGTCAATTCAAAGTATGAATAAACAAATAAATGGATTTTACTTTCTTCCTCCCCTCAAGGAACTGGAAGTTCTTTCCTACCTCCGTTTTCTGTGGTTCGTCAGTGGGCCAAGAACCAAGCTATGAGCTACAAGAAAAGCTGTTTTATGGCTTTGCTGTTGGCAGCCAGAAAAAGTGTGTGTGACATTGCTCTTGGCAATATCATATCAGTTCAATAAAGTTATAAATTAAAAGGAAAAATGCTTGTTGACGTTTCTTCCGGCAACATTATATCAGTTCAATAACGATTTAAATTATAAGGAATAATCTATTTGACATTTCTTCTGGCAATACTATCGATATATGAACTATCACCAAAAGGACTATTATTATTCCAGTTAAAGACGAAATTCTTGAAAATCGTTTGAAGATGAAAGCTGAAACTCGGAAGCTGAGGTTCAAATCAAAGACGGAAATTATGAAGTTTATGTTCAAGACTCTGAGTTAGGAAGTGAATTTAACACTTAAGCGCTTAAGGTTGCAAGCTGGTATTCTAATTAAAATGAGGTTCTAAGGCCCGTATCCAACTGAATTCAAGTTGAATTTTGAATTCAGTATGCATCGTGAACTCCAGATAAAAAAAAAAAAAGTACGGATTGTTCAATTAAAAAAAAAAAGTACGGATTGTGAAATGAATACGTAAGCTGAAGGAGTTATTGTGCATAATAAATCAGACTGATGGAAACGTATACTTTTACCCAGAGTGAAGTTATGTCCGAATGAGAGGAGAGATTTTCTTACTGTTTTTATTCAAATTAATCAGAGCTGATTGACTACTGATATTTTTGGGCGTCACAATTACTATGGCCACTGACACCGATCTCGAGGTTCATAGAGAGCTAGTCTTTTATTTAACTGCCTGCTATAATATCTATCACAATATCTATCTACAAAGTTTAAAATTGGTTTATTATTGAAAGGCATACAGACATGCATCGATAAATTTACTGGTCTTATTCATATGGATGTTTCTACTTATTAGTATCTATAGTTTGAAATTAGTTTATCTTTGAAATGCGTATAGTTACATGCATATTTACATCGATAAATTTACTGATTTCATCCATATGGGTGTTTCTACTTATTCGTAACGGAATCGACTCCAGCTGACATGACGCGACAACTGGATTAACATCATATAAATGAAGACATTAAATGTGTGGTACTTTGAGTAGGAATTGCACTATTGGGGTCAACATGCATTTCCTGTGCCCAATGATACTGAAAAATCTAGTTATTTAAATGGTCCTTTATTCTAATGGATTTTGTCATTCAATAAATACTGTCATCACTAACCACTCAGTTTTACTTGTTCAAGGAACCTTCGTGGAATAATTCATCCTCTGAGGAAGTGGGCGATTAATTTTCACGGCTTTCGAGTTCGCGTTAAGAAGCTCCTATCACTGATTGTTAAGAAAGTGCTTAAGGAAAGGCTTCAGCATATGGTTGGCACTCACTTTTCCTTTTGCATTTCATGGAGAAACAGAGTGAAAGTGGGAGACCAGGGAAGGAAAGTCTCCGGGTCTTGCTGCAAGCACTGGTACCAACGGTTTCCCCCATGCAAATATGAAAACAGACAACGAACTGTATTATTATTAAAAAGTCTCAAATATTACTTTTCGTAACTTCGTTTAACTTTTCCCTTGCGTGCACTTGCGTGCGTAGAAATACCAGCAACTCTGTTAGCAAAGGCAAATACCGCTGGCTAAAAAATCTGGAATCTTAAATAACTCGTTAACTCAAGAACACAAGTCATTAGTTCATCAGCCGTAGCCTCTAGGAAAATTGGGTGTTAGGGAAAGGTATTTTCCTTAGGCTAGCTCATTTATGCTTGTGAAATGAGTCAATTTATCCGTAAGATACAATGAATAAATGGACCTATCTAAGAAAATCTAGAGAATAAATTTGGTTAAGTGTACTTCCTTGACAAGCGGTGGAATTCCTAAGATAAAACTGTTTCACTAGAAGTAAATACCACAAAGCCCTCAGGACAATAAAAAAAAATTATATATTTCTCATTGACTCAAAGTAGATGCGACACAGCCCTAAAGAAGATAATTCTTTATTGACTCAAAACAGATACGACACACCCCCACTGCAATAAAATTGGCTTATTTTTCAGTCTTCAGAGAATTTGCAAAATGTTTTCTATAGTGTTCTTGTAAAATTAATAGAGTTCAAATTTTTTAGAAAAGCCTTATTTTTTTTTATCTTTCAGAACTTTTATGGTTTTTCCCCATTTATTGATAGCAAGACCATTTAAACAAACTAACAAGCAGAAACAACTGAAAGTGTCATACCTTGACGAAAAGAGTGGTTCTATAAACAATGGCTAAACGACTGAAAGAGATTAGTTGCCTTTTTTGCGGCTAAAAAATGATTGAACAAATTAATGATCCATTACTCAAATAAAAAGGGAATATAAGCAATAATAATAAATAAGAGCGAAAAAGAATGATGTACAGGAAGGCTGACATAAAATCAGAGTTCCAGAGACAAAAGATTATGAAAGATAAAAGTATGGAACTAACAAACAAACATTAAAAAAAACAGGGCTTATCCTTATACATAAATACCATTCAAAAGTGCTTAGGCGAGTTAGGCGTACGCAAGGAAACCAGAGAAGGCGAACTTAACCTAACAGGTAAGGAGTTAGTGCCGTCAGTACACCTCACGTGGTATACTGTAAACATTACTAAAGCGTGTTTATACTACTCCTTCGGGCCCTGGCTTCCACACTTATTTTAGCCGTTTACTAGATTTGAAGAGAACAATGTTGCTTTCATGTCTGAGAAATAACATTATGTTCCACGTAAACAATTACAGTGTTATGTTTGCAAATATATAATATACTTTCATGTATTTCATAATTTATTACTACGTTTGAGGAGAACAATAAAATTTTTATATCCGAGAAATTGCATAATAATCCAGGAGTCTCACACAGTTCAACTTCGTATGCAACCACAGTACAGTAAGTTTTACGAACTTGGTTCGGATTCCAAGATAGAGTGAGGTTTTCCAAAAGCACTTGGGGCTGGTCAATATCAATATGTGATACATTTCAAAGGTTGTAAAAGACTCAGTTTATCAAAGTCTGTTAGATTTGTTAAGCAATCAGTCTTTTCCAGAATACAAAGCTCCATGAATAAAGATTTCAAGGGAAACGAGTTTTTGTCGGTTGTTTACTTTGAGTGACAAACATTTCCTTATATATATCTCGTGAGCTGGAAATCAAATTAACTCATCGTAATATTGCGGTCTTTGGTGTATCACTACACGAAACTCTCCGGGCTCTGAAGGAAGGTATTCTTACCGTCTTCTACGAACGCCGGATCCAATTACTGTAATTGAATTGCATTACGAAATTGCCGTTTCGTCGTTAGATGACGTGATGTACACTGGCTGGCGATTTTCGGCCTTATGATTGGGGAAATTGTTATGGCTGTTATAGAGGGCGTAATGACGGCCAATCTCTCCAACCCCCCACCCCCACCCCCATCCCCAGATCAGCCGAGGTCTAATTGTGGCTTGAATTGCGGTCTCGAGCGCAATGACGCCACGTCAGAGAAAGGATTTCATTCCAGGAGACTTTCGCCATTATCATCTCCGAAGTGTATTCTGCTTTCATTCGAAAAAGGGCGGGTTGCAAGCAGAATTTTGCAAAATGCTTCGTCATTCCCAAAGTGGCTTCGATTCCTCTCCCATAATCACCGTATACTGATTAGATTCCTCTCTGTGGTCTTTCTTGAACGAGTTCATTGTACATTATAAATTCATCAAATTTACTGATTTCGAAACTTTATATGGATGAACTAGTTAGCTATGCTACATGGGCATTAATGAGCTATCAAGAAATGTATTTTTTCGTTGTTTCCTACAAAAAGAGGGACCAGCTTTCGTTAATAATTCCGTTCGATATAATACACTGTGGTCATATTTAACCCTCTAGCTTTTATTATGTCTTACATCTAGTTTTTTTTCAGCAGTTTTGTCATCCACTGTCTTAATTAAATTTCAGACGTGGAATGTTAATGATGACATTTTCAATCTCGTTAACACTGACTCGATTTGGTTTCTCTGGAAATATGAATAAGTCGCTTCTCACGTTCCCGCTTGTGCGAATGATCAGTTGCTCCTTTCACCCATTCATTAGGAAAATTTACCCCCACGAAAACATTCTTTCACCATCGGGATCTGCATAACGTTTTGATGACATCGCTCTAACGTAGCATTTCACCTGAAATTTCACGATCCCTTCTGTCTTCACAGTCATCAACTCTTTAATTTGCCTTGCTTTCATCCTTAAAAACCGCCACCTTTTCAAATAATCTAAAGTTTACATTAGGTCTTTCTATTCTCATATTCTTCTTATGTCTATCTTTTGTATCCTTCCTCCTTGAAAACCGCCACCTTTTCAAATAATCTAAAGTTTACATAGGCCTCTCTATTCTCACATTCTTCTTATGCCTATCTTTTGTCTTTTACATATATATATATATATATATATATATATATTATATATATACACATATATATACATATATATATATATATATATATATATATTTATTATATATATATATATATTATATATATATATATATTCTCGCTTTTACGATATGAACCGCACACCCGTGAAATAACAGGCCATTACTTTATCTACTCAGTCGCAATAAGGATAAAAAGGAGAGAATATAAAATGCTACTGCATAAGCATGGAATCGTAACCAGTGAGCACCACTGCATCTATTCAAATATCGCCAACCTCCCCCCCCCCCCCCCCCCAAACCCCCAACCCACCTCTTCCCACCCGCAGAAGTAAGTGGACGCATTTAATCCTTCCCTCCAACGGTTAAGAAGTGATGTACACATTCTGTAGCAGGCGATATTATCATTTTTTTCCTTGTGGCTTTAAATACTAACAAGTAGCAGCAGCATGAAAGAGGCTTATAAGCTTCAAGGAAAAGGTCACTTGGACAGCAAGGAAAACTCGAGGATATAGTGCATGGAAAGGAGGAGTGAAAATGAGGTGTGATTGTGATGGCAGTGCAATGCGGCTTTATAAACTGAAAAAAAAGTGGTTTAAAATAAAGTTTGATAGCTCGGGAAAACATGATATACGAAGTATAAGAACATATAGAAAGCTCTAGGAAAAATTAAAGTTGCCATGGTATGGTGTAAACAGTAATTCTTAAATAAGAATGAATTTTTTTGAGAAAACTGGAAAATGGAATTTAAATTAAGAATATTTAAAAAGGAGAGAGTCTGACTGGATGTACTATTTCGTATATACTGTTATTATTCTCTCATCATCTTCTATTAGTCTGATGTCTACAGGCTGGCTTCATGCGAGGTGAAAATTTCTGTATTAGTTACAGTACAAACATTATTGAAGGTTTTACAAACAAGCTTCATAAATTTTCAAAAAACATTAAAGTGTTTCAAAGTTCTGTAAAACTGAAAAAACAAAGCAACCGTAATGGAATAATATTAAATGTTTGAGAGAGAGAGAGAGAGAGAGAGAGAGAGAGAGAGAGAGAGAGAGAGAGAGAGAGAGAGAGATTGCAGCAAAACGTTTAATAAGAAATCTTAGAATTTAGTTTCCTTAACTTCGGACAAATTCCCCGCTCAACAGTATCTCTTGAGGATCCGTTTTCGTTGTGAAGGAACCACTTACTTTATATCAGCGAAATGAAATTCTGCTTCATTTCTAAATCAAGATACATTATCAAATCTTTCGTTATCTTTTAAAGTTTTTCTTTGTCTGTTAGTACGTGAGAGAGAGAGAGGGAGAGAGAGAGAGAGAGAGAGAGAGAGAGAGAAACAATATTATTGAAATTTATTAGCAAAACTTCGTGCTTTATGCAACATTCCTGCGACAAGTCGGTGCAAAAATTTAAAGTTTCGAAAGCATTCAGTTTTATTAGCATGATCCATATACATTACGAACTGAAAAACACGACAGAATACACAAATTTTGCACAGAGGCCAGCTTTAGCTTCTTCTTATATATACCGATTTATTTTTCTACCATTGACAATTCCCAGCATGAATCTACTATCTTTCTTTCCGGCAATGCAATACAAGTACTGGAATCTTTAGTCACAGGAAATGCATCAGTCTTTTTTTTTTTATGACCCTTCGGGAAGATTAGAATTGGACCTCATTCAAGAGTGAAAAATAACCCATATTATGCAGTTGCCTGATTTATTGCTGCGTCCAACTCACCCTTTTTATCAGTCTCTTGGATGATGCGCTCGAGGTCAGTTTTTCTCCTGATTCCTTTTACTTTTACTGGAATCAGACGATAAGTCATCCTTTCCTCTCATCAAACGCCCAGCAGGTCATGGACTATCATAGAACAACGACGTGAATTCTCCAAACCCTTCTTCATAGCGATTAGCAGTGAAATTCTCAAAATGTTTTGCAAATGTTCTTTAAAATGATTTCATTGCTTGCCAATCTTTTATATAATGCTATCCGTATGATGATATTCTAATGGGGATAACGCACTTTTTCCTACATTTATCTGAAGAATTAGGCAGTGTTTGGTGATCAAAAGCTACTGGAAGGGTTTTGTAGAATTACTCGGAGTGCACCAAAGCTGTCACAGTTTCTGAAAAGGGAACTTTAATGCTTTCTAACCAAGCATGCAGTTGACACTGTTCCGTTGCTTCACTAACCACCTTGGAGGTTGAACGCAACCAATAAGGAAGGCATAAAAATTGGTTAAGCATAACGAAACTCCTCACACA
>NC_061092.1:23514750-23599750 GCF_015104395.2 Macrobrachium nipponense
CTCATTGTTTGAGGAAGTGTTTCCCGTTTTGCTCTTAGTATCATTATGCTGCTTCAGTGTCAATTTTAGTCATATATTACGCTGCCTATTTCTATTTATTATATTTAAAGATTATTGCCCTTATACAGCCTATTTTGTGATTATTCTTTTTATTATTTAGATTGTGATTTTTCATGGCTTTGTTATTGAAGGGTGGATTTTATTGTTTCCTTAGAACTGGTTTTTACCATATTATTATTATTGTTTAGTTTGTAATTCGTTTTGCGTTTTTGCCACCCCAGAACCTTGACTCACTGTACATAATGTATTTAACTCTTGTAAATAAATTAATTTTAAGGTAACTTTTTGATTTTGTTATGCTCCTCCCTCCTTTGTTTGTCACCTGTCATCAGTCATTACAGCCCAATTGCTTATTATTTTTAAGAACCTGTCGATCTCGAGAGTCGAGATCGTAATATATATATATATATATATATATATATATATATATATATATATATATATATATATATCATAATACATATATATATATATATATATATATATATATATATACATATATATATACATATATATATATATATATATATATATATATATGATAATTATCACATCGAACCGTGATCCATTTATATATCAATTCAAGCTACAAATGTCCTTTAATATCTAAATTCACTTTACCTCCCAAATGATATATTTTCATATATGTACCGAAGGGGAATTTTTTAATTGATAATAATTTCGTCCCCCATGGGATCAAACCACCGTCCAAGTGAACGGGGACGAAATCAGGAGTCAGTGACGTCACTGACTGTCCTGATTTCGTCCCCGTCCACTTGGACGGTGGTTCGATCCCATGGGGGGACGAAATTATTATCAATTAAAAAATTCCCCTTCGGTACATATATGAAAATATATCATTTGGGAGGTAAAGTGAATTTAGATATTAAAGGGCATATGTAGCTTGAATTGATATATATATAATATATATATATATATATATATATATATATATATATATATATATATATATATGAACAAACACACACATTCTCATGTGTATATGTGTGAGAGAGGTGAATGTCGCTGCCCAAATCAACCCTCTTAACTGTAAGAAATATGTGCATTAATAACCTTCTTTTCTAGGTAGGGACAAATACTACTTGAAAACGAGCCGGTTTAAATGATTCCACTTTCTGACAATGAAGAATATGAAGATTACACCTCACGTTCCGGAATTCCGCAAAGCATGTTAGTGGTTGCACGGTTCGATTAACACAAAAGCCAAAAACCAGACGAAATTTAACTTCTAGTCTTTTAAAATGTATCAAATATCATTTAACGATTTTATATTTGTTTTATGTTTTTGTTGTTAATGCTCAGGATAACGTAACATCCTCTTATTTTCTTTGTTTAGAATTACAGACTTTTATTTTACAACCGAATTCTAATCTGCTGTATTCTTTAAGCGATAGGTAAACCATATTATTTATTTACCCTAAAAAAACAATTGAAACGCTTCTCATACGACTATGGGTAGGAGAAATACCTTACAGTACGTGACCTCTAGAAAACAATCCCCAGAGCAGCATCAGGACAAATTGAAACATAGAATTTTAGGCCAAAGGCCAAGCGCTGGGACCTATTAGGTCAATCGACGCTGAAAAGGAAATTGACAGTAAGAAGGTTTGAAAGGTGTAACAGGAGGAAAACTTCGCAGTTGCATTATGAAACAATCGTTACAGTAAAAGGAATGAAAGATGTTGCAGCTAGGGGCCGATGGGACGTTGCAATGAACCTTAAGTAATGGCTACAGTGCACCACGTGAGGTGCATTGACGTCACTAACCCCCTACTGGGAGGAGGAGGACAAAGGACGAGGACAATTTTAGATTTACAAAAAACCTATTGATGTCTTAATAATCAGAGCAACGAAACTCTCCCTCAAGTATTATTTGACGTCATATTTGGAACCTCTTTGTGTGGGTGTTGGTAAGACGGTGGCTAAGACTCCCAGCAGTGAGAGGCGGCGGCGTTGAAGGGTATAGTGAACCAGAGCAAAAGTCGAGAATAACTGTAAATGCTGGAATGGGAATTTCTACCCAGAAGAGATGACGAAAGGGGAATCAAGATCCATAATTACAGAAACAGGTTAACCAACTTTACAGGAGCCATGATTCATCTTTGAAATGGACAATTTAATGTAAGTTATAGCGAAATATACCGATTTATTTTTAATGAATTTAATTTAACGTAAGTTAAAGCGAAATATAGATTTATTTCTAATGAATTTAAGAATCTATCAGAAAATGAGGTAATCTCTCTCTCTCTCTCTCTCTCTCTCTCTCTCTCTTCTCTGTGGCCTCACAGCGCAGTGGTAGTCCGTTCAATTTACAAACTAAACGATCAGCGTTCGATCCCGGAACAGGAAGAAGGGGAAAGATAAGGACGTGTTCCCTAAAATCAAGTACGCCTTTATTGGCCAAAGCGCTGAGTTACGTACTCGGTTGTTACTCGGCTGCTGTGTCACAGAAATGGGATGGGGAGAGGGAGAGAGTTGAGAAAGGAAAAACAAAAATTAGCATATGTGAGTGTTTACTGCCTCTCCAATATGGATACCTGCAAAATGGGAGAAAAGGGTGGACGAGGTAATTCTCCCCCACCCCTCTCCTCCCCTCTCCCCACACAGCTTGAAGCACTTCATGAGAACTCATAATATCTTCTCTCTTTCACTCCCTCTTTCTTTTTCACTCTCTCTCTAGTAAACCCAACTTTGTTATTATTATTATTATTATTATTATTATTATTATTATTATTATTATTATATTAAAGGATTTAATACAGCCTTTATTCACACGGGCTAGATAAACGCAGGTGTTCATCTTTAAACGTTGAAATACAAATTTGAGACTAGTCTTGCCAGGAAGCCTTTGATGAGAGGTGCGGGTCTACTCATAATTTGTTGAGTTCACAGGATACAAAACAGAAAGAGAACCATTGCTATGAATAAGAATTAGAATGAGAATCAAATCGAGAACGCACGAAGCACTTCTCTCTCTAATTATGGTAGCGTAATGGTACCATTCTCGGCTCACCAACAAGGATCCAGGGGAGTAGGATCTCCAAACCAGGCGAGAAAAGGCTATGAAAGCTTCTCTCCTTCGATATGCAACGTGTATCTATCTCTTGAGACTCGAGGCATAAGCATCGAATGATGGTTGTTAGTCGACTGACGTGGGTAACGAGAGAGAGAGAGAGAGAGAGAGAGAGAAGAGAGAGACTTAAGCATGTACGGTCTACACATTTAAAAGAAATCTCTTATGAATAAAAGCAAAATATTTGATAAAATGAATACTTTAACAGGCTAATAAACGAAATGTGATGCTTTTGTCGCTACCTTTAACTTTAATTATATACCATATGGCTAATATATATGTAAAGCTCACAAATAATAATCAGTAGGGAAAACGCCATTAAAAGAGAAGATTATATCTTTTTAACATTATTTCCAGACTTAATATACTCATTCACTAGTTAATGATTCTGAAATTACGCCTGAAATTGCCAAGAGGAAAAAGGACGCATAACACTGTTATTCAAAATGTTTATCCTCGCGTAATTAAAAATAGGATGGCCATGACAAGGTAATTCGCACCCACGGTCTTCGCACCTTACCGAGCTGAAGCCATTCATAGGATTATTCACGAGACATTGCCACGCGCTGACAAACAAAAAGTCATTTTATTAGGGACCAGAAGCAGCCACTGCACAGTCTCCTTCACATCCCCGAACCCTCCTGTTACAAATCATACACAGATCATAGTGTCGTGCACAGCGTAAGGTCGCGAGAGAAGAAAGAGAAGAAATGTCGGCCTCTATGACAGAGCGGCGTAAAGTCGGCCAGCGCGGCGTTGCCTTAGCACATCCAATTCGAGCGTTTTGACTTTGTGTCAAATAATTGTAGCTATTGTTGGTGCTCTCTCTCTCTCTCTCTCTCTCTCTCTCTCTCTCTCTCTAAACAACGCCCCCCCCCCCCCCAACCTCTCTTTTTATGTTGAGTTGAATATACTAGAATTTAGGCCAAAGGCCAAGCACTGGGACCTATGAGATCATTCAGCGCTGAAATGGAAATTGAAAGGTATAACAGAAGGAAAACCTCGCAGTTGCACTATGTATCAATTGTTACGAGAGGGTGGAAAGTCAGTTGGAAGATAGAGAATATGAACTGAGGTATAGTAAAAGGAACGAAGGGTTCGCAGCTGGGGACTGAAGACTCGCTGTAGAGAACCTTAAGGCGGTGCACTGACGACACTACCCGCTTAAGGGGGTCTCTTTTTGAATACGTCTCTCTGTAGAATTATTTACCTTTGGGAACCAATTCAACATCAAACGTTTTCAACTCCACCGCAGTCCCTTCATCTCTCAGGAAACCTATTTTATTGAACTTGTGTAATAAATGTGAAACACGTCAACGTGAAATAAGGATGTCATTCAATTACCATTATCATTATCATAATACGGAATGGATGGATGGTATTTCTATGGGTATCGCCACATAAAACCTCAGCGATCACTTTATAATTACTGAACAAAGAGCATGTGAAACTATCTCAGCTACCAGACAGTGGATTTTGAAAACGATGCAAATATTACTCTACGGACCACATAAATTTCTGAATGATGAAATAATAATTTACTTTAACGACACAGAGGAAAGGACAGGCAGCGACAGGAAAAGATGAAATGTAAATGGAACAAAAAAAATTAGCGCTGTAACTACAGAAAGTGTTTCTTCGAATGTGAACTGAGAAAGGAAAGTTGGAATTCTATAAAATGGTACCCGAGGTTATTCCTGTCAGAAATATTACGGAGATGAACCACGTGCTATCAAATGTGATTCACTTTAATTTTATTTATATACTTATTTTAATTTTATTGTATTTTATTTCCAGAGATATTATATAAAAAAGGATTTTTGTGAAATTAGTACAGCTAATAACTGTTACCCTCTTACCCTCCTTCTTTACGGAAAGTATCTTGAACCATCTTATATGTAAAAACGTGATGGCGCCCTAGGTACACCAGTAATTAGGTTGTCTATCGGTTTAATTACGAACAAATTGTTCCTCTGGGCGTAAACTTAACCAATACAAAATGTCTTACAACAACGCTATGATTGCCTCAATGTGTGTGTGTGTGTGTGTGTGCGCGCGCGCGCGCGTATGAGAGAGAGAGAGAGAGAGAGAGAGAGAGGAGAGAGAGAGAGAGAGAGGGTTGCATGACTTACCACAACTACCAACGAAATACGGAAGGTAACGACACGTAATTTACCCAACCAGTTTTTGTTTTTTCTTCGGAATGGGGAACCAATGGTGGTGGTGCAATGAATCGGCATTGGAATCGAGAGAGTGAGAGCGGAAGTTGGTTGGGTTGGGGTGGGAGGAGGCTTTATGAAGGTATTTGATCGAATAAACCAAAAAAAGAAAAAAAAATTTGTGAGTGTGATTATTTGTGCGCGTTAAGAGTTGGGGGGAGGGGAGACGTCTCTGATTGAATAGACTTATATACTAAATCAATTAAAGGCCTTTCGTGAGAGAGAGAGAGAGAGAGAGAGAGAGAGAGAGAGAGAGAGAGAGGAATTCGTCGTAGCTGTCTTATCAAAGTAAGAATGAAAACAATTAAACTATCTCATGCATTGTCATTCTGGTTATTCCACAGGAAAGGTCAAGTTGCTGGGTTACATTACAAGGGAGGCACCTCGGCGATTATCTAAGTTACGTCTGTCCAAACGGTGAATTTCATTCCTTCTCAGGATTCCTTAGCGAGATGTCTCACGCTCGAGACAGACATGATTCACTCGTCCGAGTATGTCATTCGTAGACGTACCTGGTATATCCGTTGACAAGAATAGCTATTTAATCCATTTTTGTTTATTATTTGATGAGAGAGAGAGAGAGAGAGAGAGAGAGAGACAGAGAGAGAGAATCGAAATACTGCAAATATACATACATATATATAATATTATATTAATATTATATACACACACATGAGTGTATATAGTCATATTTCGGGAGCTTTCTGGACAAATTTAAAGAATTTAATCTTGTTTAATTAAATTAAAAAAAACGTTAATGATAATTGTATCTCATAGCTTCCTTACATAAACAACTGTAACTCTGATATTTGTCAATACATACAACGGATCTATAATGACGCATATACGTATTTCTTCTTAAGCACTTTTTAGGTCACTGGTATAAAGGTGTAAGATATTTTTCGAAAACCTCTGATAAATGGAAGCGTATGAATCTTGAGAGAAGATTTTACTGATAATGCTATTTATTATCTGTTTGCTTCATTCCTTTGCATGTCATTTGCCTTTTACTCTCTATTCACAAATTATTGAGTGACTCATTTACCCGATTTCCTCTTTTTCAACACTAAAAATCTTCATTTATTATGGGAATCATTACGCTAATTAGGTTTTTTCCGTAGCATGAAATCACCAGCGATTACCTTTGCTATTTAGACGCTGGCTTGCCTCTTTGTCATCAAGAATCAATTTAACTAACTTCAGGTAAACTTAGTTGTTCTTGCTATAATTACGGTTCTTTTTACGGCCATGAAACGCGTGGAACCTGCGATACGTATCGCGGAACTTTTTAGCTCCAGCTTTATCTCACTTGACAAAAACGCTCGAGTGGAACTGCCTCTTGAGCTAAATATTTAATGATGATTGACTGGTTCCTTTCAAAACTTAGGCGGAGCTGTTTCCCCTTATTGTTCTCACAATCTTCCCTTCGTGTCACTGTAAGGTGATTGAGTAAAAGAAGCATTATCTTTGGATGACGCAGACTGCTTTACCTAGATTTAGCTTTACTCCAATCATAGACTTTAAATTTGCAGTTCTCACTCGTGGACTGTATTAGAATAAAAAAACTCCTTTCACATGGGAAGGATTTTTCAACTCTGGCTTTCGCAGATGTGCACATGACACATTATTGCAGATTAGCAAACATTCGAAGGTCATAATGACCAAATATACTTTAAGAGAGAGAGAGAGAGAGAGAGAGAGAGAGAGAGAGAGAGAGAGAGAGGCCTTGTTTAGTTGTGAAACAGTAGCATTCAACTATGTGTAAACAACAACTAACTGCATGGCTAGTTATGAGGAATGTGACTTGAGGTTCGCTTTCGTCGGCATCTTTTCGAAAACGACCCATCGCGAAGCTAATTACCCAAAACGAAACAGACTCATGTACCATACTACTTTCAGGCGGAAAAAAAAAAAAAAAAAAAAAAAAATGACATTCCTTGCGTCCCACCGCCATGACAGTTACAGCACGATTTCGCGTCGCCGTCAGAACCTGACGTAACTCGCGACTTTGTAAATACGCGGGGAATTGCAGCTGATGCTTGGCTGGGCCAGTAATGGCATCTACAGTGCCGGCATACAATGACGGTTTGTATATATTCCCCGGCGTGCAATTGCCTTTCCGTGAATATCATTTACTTGCGTCGGTATTGTGTTCTCGAAGTTTTTGCCTTATTCTGATTTTCTTACGTAAACTGACAGCTCTCTCTCTCTCTCTCTCTCTCTCTCTCTCTCTCTCTCTCAACACAGAGCTGCGAAACCGTATCAATATCCCCCGTAAGCCTTTTTTAACGCACACGTACACTGCACGTGCTCTGCTTCAGTTCACTCATTTTCTACCTAGTCTGTTGACGTGTTTGTATAAAATTCTCTCTCTCTCTCTCTCTCTCTCTCTCTCTCTCTCTCTCTCTCTCTCTACTCTATATATATATATATATATATATATATATATATATATATATATATATATATATATATATATACATGTGAAGTGAGTAAGTGTATGTCTGAACTTTTGTACTTCATCCTATTTGCATGATTACAATAAAAAAAAAAAATAAGCGTTCAAAGTGCTTATTTGTACAACGTTATTACTACGTTGAAGAAACTTGCCATTTTTCTCACAGTCATGACACTACAGGCGTACAGAGAATGAAATAGCAGTCAGTGCCCTACAGAAGATTCTGTCATACATCAGTGAGCGTATTTTCACAAAGCTACTTTTTCCCCTCCTACGAAGGGAAAAACTGGTTTGCGATCTCTTTATGTGTTCCCTCTAGTGCAATCTGCTGTCGAATGCTATCGCATTTGTCAGAGTCGTGACGGTATCCATTCATGCAAACGAAAATACCCTTTCCTTATGTGGAAGTAAGTGGAGGCTCTTTTCCTTCTTGTTGCGCAGGTTTTTCGTTATGGTGGGCCGACTTAGTTTTGTCTATGGAAGTCCAAGTAGTACTAGGCTTGTTTCGATGTAAAAGTTCGAGATGCGGTTCACTTGGGAACTGATGACGCGGTGTCACAGAACAGCAAATTCCAAAATTTGGATGGGATTTGCATTTCATAAAATTAACGCTTTGAAACTCATCAACTCCGATCTTCTCCTTCCTATCTCGACTTCAGCTTCTATAATCCGTGAGCTTTGAGACAGATTTAATTCTTGAAAATAAATACAAGAAGAATTATTTTTCTATAAGCAAACATTTTAGTATTTAAAAGTCTCTGAGTTTTGCATGATCATTATATTTCAATAAACGGTTCCTTTAAGTGATAAATTTTATTTCGAACAATGGCTTTTGGTACTACGCTAGTATCTCTTAAATCTATTTCTCAAATATATACTACGATATACATAAGACATTCTTGTTTACTTTTTTTTTTCTTTTACAAAATGTGCTCTATTGATTGGACCATAAAAGCTTTTATCTTTGCAAAAAGAATATCTCTGGGCATTTTCTCGCATACCAGTAATTTACCAGATTTTTTTCTGGAAAGTGATAATCGAAAGTTCCCAAGTTACTGCATTCCATTAGCATGCTTTAGATGTCCATTGATTCATTTAGCTGGCTAGTTCGAAATGTTGGCATGAATAGAAATACTGATTTTTTTTCTTTTACCAGCATTTACCGAATTTTCACTTTCCGTTATACCTCTGAAAGTCATTGCTTTTACTATAAATGACATTCACCAGCTGCCAGTGCAAAAGTCATCTGGTGTTCTTGCCTCCATTACCAGTCATGTGATCCATCATAGTTTTCCAAATTCCCCAGACAACATATTCATGTGGATTGTTGACTAGTGTCGTTGATTGTGACATTTTACGTGCATTCCACAATCAATCAGGATTCATGACCTGTAAAGGTAGAACCTATCGTGGGAACCTGGAATTTTAAGATCTATCTTGCGTTTTTTTTATACCAGAAAAATGTTTTGCTTTAGCCTTTGTTTGTCTCAAAATTATGAAACGTCATTTTACAATTGCGTTTAGTTAATGCCTGTGCAATAAAATCTTGGTAAAGATGTTTTTTACTGTAGTACATACTGGACAGACTTTAATTCTAAGCCTTATTTGGGAACCATTTATAACTGAAAGGATTCATGCAAGGTAATCAAACTGTATCTGTACCATAATTTAATTGACGTTACCTTATCAATTTACAATTATCTTACCTTTGTGATTCCGTGGAGAGATCAAGATTACTATTTCGACAGATATATCATTATTATTGTGTTATAATGCTCAAGAGCATTGAACCGATTAAGAAATAAGGTACAATAAAAGTATGTTGCACTAACTGCTTGGATCAAGCTAACAATAATTTTTAGCAGTTTCTGTTTCTCAGGTAGTAAGTATATTTTGTTCACTAGCAACAAATTAGTTTTCTAGAAATACCAACAGCAGCTACAGAATTTATATACCGTTAAATTCAGAGCAACAGAACAGCTGGAAAAAACAGACCTACCTGGATGAGAGCTATGACGCTGGCCACAGGAAATGAGTAGAGATTTGTGGAAATGAAAGCATAGGAAACATAAGGGTAGAGATGATGTTTATGAAAAACATTAAGGTAGAGGGGTAAAACCCTATAAATTCACAACTATATCCATTTCCATTGCTATGAACACTATTTTACAATTTTACAATAAAATGAGCAAATGTCATCTGGTGCAGAGCCGTGTAACAATGCTGATACCTCGAAAGTATAGGGATACTGGCATTACTTACATTAAAGGGGTAATCCATTAACCATTCGGTGCAAACACTACTGAGATAGTAAAGCTTCCTTATTGAAAGGCCTGCGGAACATGGCCAAGGAAGATGTCTTTATACAACGGACTGAACCGTGGTTACTATTGTCGAAAAAATGCCACCAATCCGAGTAACTTTGTTAGATATAATTCCGTGTTGTCACTTTCTTAAAGAAGAAATCAATGTTCCGCACGATCCCTTCATAGACTATAAGCATTTAAACATCATCTGTAATTAATTATCCTTGTATTTATTTTAAAAAATTAACACGAAATTATATAAAATATAAACAATGAATAGCAACTGGTAAAAACCCTTTTATATTTTACTACAAATGAAAAATCCCATATATGAACGAATCAAATTACGACGCAGCATTCAGGTCCCGACTGAAGTTAAAATACGAAGACATCTAAATCTGCCCACATAAAGTAAAAGAATCCAAGAATTCCAGCAGATCAATTAACCTGAATCAAAACTTCAGCAAAGTGAGAGAGAGAGAGAGAGAGAGAGAGAGAGAGAGAAATTCAGTTCCATAACACAAAAGTATTTGTTTTTTTTACGCATCCGTTGACTCGTCAGGGTTAACTCTTACAGACAATAAGAGATACCGTAAAGTTGTCCTTTTTATGTCGCTTTGTGGACACAAGGTGATTTCACCGATGCCTCAGGTAAGTATCTACACACACCTGACAGCGACGGTTTATTTTTTATTTATTTATTTATTTTTTATGTTGTATCACTACTTTTGTTGTTGGTTCTTCTCTAGGTAATTTTTTTTTCAATGTTTATTTTTAATTTTGTTCTTGGTTTTTTAAATATATTTTAGTGATAAGGAACCGCTTACTGGCCTTGTTTTATCTCTGCCTTTTTTTTTTCACTCTCTCTTTTTGACGCCTGGTGACTTGACGGTGCCATAGCCAGTGTTTGGAAGTTGTATCATTTTTCTTGCATTTTTTATTCGTCTTTTATTTATTTTCGACTTTATTCTTAAGTTATTCTTATATTTTAAATGGCAAAAAACTATCTTCTGGCTTTCTTTTGTTTATTAAGTTAGTTTTATTTTGTCTTCATCTTCCGTTTTATTTTGTCATATTCATCAAGTAACACATTCAGTTGCAATACTTTTCATATAGAGCTACTGTAGGGTTGTATTCTACAGTCCGTTCTACTGTAAGATATATTCAGAAATGAACTTTTAAAACTTGGTACCTATCACTGCCTTTCGCAATATTTCTTATTCACTACCTCATTTGGTTTTTTGTTTTGTTTTTAATGTCCAGAATGTGGCGTCAGTCCGCACTGGAGGATCAGGCGTAAAAAGAAAAAAAAAAAAAGACACTGAGAATAAATGCGTTCGTCCAGAGGAAAACGAGTTTGAAGCAGACTGTAGGCAAAAAGTTTGTGGGAAGTGAAAGCTCTCTACAAAAAAAAAATAAATAAATAAAACAAACTAAAAGAAAATAAATATTCTCCAGCAAGATATGGAGACATCTTAATTTAATAAATAACAACAATGTTTGAAAATATGAAATTTGAAATAACGAGTTGTTCACATAGTATCTTCTATAAAAAAAAAAGTTCTTGATCAAGTAATGACTGCATCTAAATTTAACAAATAAAAAAGAACATTATTAAATTTCAAGTAACAAAGTTTAGTTTATTCATGGGGTATCATCGGTAAAAAAAACTGTTCTTGATCAAAATATGAAGACATCAAAATTTGAGAAACAAAAGCAAAAACCTGGATCAATAACTATTTTAATTTTTCTCACAAGGTATCACCAGTAAAAAAAAAAAGCATCAGTACTGTTGGTGATTAATAAATGAAGACATCAATTTTGAAAAACAAACAAACAAACAAACAAATTAGTGTTATAAAGCGAGTACTGTTTTTTTTTCCGGCTGTATTATCGTTAGAACCAAACTGCATTCTGCGATGCAATTTGCAACACGGACATCAGCAGTTTTGAAGTAATAATTTACATTTTTTCCTCACCAGGTACCATTAGTTTCTAGATTCAGAGTTTGTTACTGAAACCCAGTATGAAATTAATTACGGAATTAGTAACAAACCGCTAAAGACTGAAAGACCTTAAGAATAAAGAAACGAATTAGACCAAAAAAAAAGGTTAACTTCAATATTATTTAAATCTACAATCATGGCAGTTTTTTTTATGCACTGTGGATTTTTAAATGTAGGACTTTTTCATTTTCCTTGACAAATCTTACCCGCGACAGGCATCTTCCTGGACGAATCTTACCCGAGACAGGCATTTCCCTGGACTAATCTTACCCGAGACAGGTATTTTCCTGGACAAATCTTACTCGACACAGGCATTTTCCTGGACTAATCTTACCCGAGACAGGTATTTTCCTGGACAAATCTTACTCGACACAGGCATTTTCCTGGACTAATCTTACCCGAGACAGGTATTTTCCTGGACAAATCTTACCCGAGACAGGCATTTCCCTGGACTAATCTTACCCGAGACAGGTATTTTCCTGGACAAATCTTACTCGACACAGGCATTTTCCTGGACTAATCTTACCCGAGACAGGTATTTTCCTGGACAAATCTTACTCGACACAGGCATTTCCCTGGACAAATCTTACTCGACACAGGCATTTTCCTGGACAAATCTTACCCGAGACGGGCATTTTCCTAGACAAATCTTACCCGAGACAGGCATTTTCCTTGATAAATCTTACCCGAGACAGGCATTTTCCTTGATAAAACTTACCCGAGACAGGCATTTTCCTTCATAAATCTTACCCTAGAAAGGCATTTTCCTTCGTAAATCTTACCCGAGAAAGGCATTTTCCTTGATAAATCTTACCCGAGACCGACGTTTCCCTGGACAAATCTTACCCGAGAAAGGCATTTTCCTTGATAAATCTTACCCGAGACAGACATTTCCCTGGACAAATCTTACCCAGACGGCTTTTCCTTGATAAATCTTAACCCGAAAAGAAAACATTTTTCCTTGATAAATCTTACCGAGACGACATTTCCCCTGGACAAACTTTACCCAGAGGCATTTTCCTTGATAAATCTTACCCGAGACGGCATTTTCCTTGATAAATCTTACCCGAGACAGACATTTCCCTGGACAAATCTTACCCGAGACAGGCATTTTCCTTGATAAATCTTACCCGAGACAGGCATTTTCCTTGATAAATCTTACCCGAGACAGACATTTCCCTGGACAAATCTTACCTGAGACAGGCATTTTCCTTGATATCCTTACTGAGACAGTTCATTTTCCTTGATAAATCTTACCCGACAACAGGACATTTCCCTGGACAATCTTACCCGAGACAAGGCATTTTCCTTGATAAATTCGACCCGAGACAGGCATTTTCCTTGAATAAATCTTTACCGAGAACCAGACATTTCCCCTGACAAATCTTACCTGAGAACAGGTCATTTTCCTTGATAAATCTTACCCGAGACAGGCATTTTCCTTGATAAATCTTACCCGAGACAGACATTTCCCTGGACAAATCTTACCTTAGACAAGGCATTTTCCTTGATAATCTTCTCTCTTCTAATCTCTCTTCTCTTTTACCGCCTGGAGACCAGGCCATTTTTCCTTGATAAATCTTTACCCGAGACAGACATTTTCCCATGACAAAATCCTTAACCCGAAGACAGGCATTTTCCTTGATAAATTCTAAATTTACCCGAGACAGCATTTTCCCTGACAAATTCTTACCCGAGACAGGCATTTTCCTTGAAAATCCCTTACCCGAGCAGCATTTCCCTGGGGGGGGACCCCCCAAATCTTACCCGAGAAAGGCATTTTCCCTGACATATCTTACCCGAGACAGGCATTTTCCCTGACAAATCTTACCCGAGACAGGCATTTTCCTGGACGAATCTTGTGTCTATGTCACTGTCTACAAAGCAATCAATCAGCTAATGGAACAAGAGATGTTGCCACCAGGTTGTTGCGTAACAATATCGAAGCAACATTTGCCAGTTATAAATATATGTAACACTTTGGTTACTTTTTATTTCCATCGTTTTATTTCGTCTTCAGTGTGAATATTATTTCATATTCTTTCGTATCGATTCATTACTACATTTACCGCTATATTTAACGACACAAACTGATGCAAATTAAGAGTGCACTTTGATCCCTCAGCTCTTAATGGGCAATTCTTGTTTGATTTATCAAGAATCCGTACAACTGGCAACGATGGTTGCCTAATTCACTTCCCACACAGATTCTACGCGATGTGGAAGTCAAGTTTCTTAATTGGCATCTTCCTTTCCGGAATGACCTCTTCGGTTTGAAGCTGAGAGAACTAATCTTAAAAAATTAAAAAATAATAATGGTGGTAATGCTGATAATAATACTGATACGGAAACGAAACAATCGAGACCTGTTTCCCGAGTCATCACACAAAATCATCATATTACAAAACACCCAAATTTATTTTTAGTTAATGCTACGACACAACCTACCCAACATTTGTAAGCACGATGCCAGTTACGATAGTTACATAGTTAATGAGATTCAACAGGCAAATGTTAATGCGACTAGAGACGATAAGAAACTGCCTAAGAATTAAGCGAATTCTATAAAGTGGTAAAAGAGGCAGCTTACTCTCAGGAGTGACGATCGGTCAGTGAAAGGATTGTTGGAGGCTTTGATCTTATCCAGCAATCCTGAAAAACGAGACGTAAGTCTGAAGGATAGGGATACTAAATGACTTTTTCCGCCACCAAATCCTTCCTTTCATCGATTGAAGGTGACAGTTATAAGGCTTGAGGACGTTCCAAATCAAAAATGTAATCCAAGAACATCATCGTTATCATTTTCCATGCAGGAACTAAAATTCCTAAGTTTGTCTTGCAATATATAATTATCTTTCTTAGTAGACTACGTAACAGAAATGCCCACATACAAACACGCACATTATACACGTACACAAACACACATTTATAAATATATATATATATATATATATATATATATATATATATATACATACATACATACATTATATATATATATATATATAATTATGCAAATAACGAACTAATGAGCACGTATTTCACATAAATCAGTTCACATACCATGGAATTTTACCCAACTTCCTGACCCATCAACGAGTCAGTCATTGGGGACCATTTCATTCGAAATACCAATTCACCTTGAAATAAGGAAAAAAAAAAAGCAAGAGTACACACACATAAATAAATGAATTGCTGAAACAACTTAGATTTATGGCAGAGAGACCAGAAGTTGAATGCAAATGAAAGGGAAAGGTGAAAGATGTTCAGATGAATATAGTATGTGCTACACGTGGAGAATAAAACTAGAATAAAACTCTGAGTGAGTTAAAATATGTAGAAATTAACCCAAGAACTACTTGCCGGTAGTTCTTGATGAAAGTCTATGTCAATCAAAAATATTGAGATAAATGTGGAAAGGAAGCCGAGAAAATACAGGCTGGAATTGAATTGAATTGAACATAGTAGAATTGAGGTCAATGGCCAAGCGCTGGGACCTATGAGGTCATTCAACGCTGAAACGGAAATTGACAGTAAAATGGTTTGAGAGGTACAACAGGAGGAAAACCTCGCAGTTGCACTATGAATCAAATTGTTAGGAGAGGGTGGAAAGTAAGATGGAAGAAAGGAACAAAAGGGGTTGCAGCTAGGGGTTGAAAGCACACTGCAAAGAACCTTAAAAAAATGCATACAGTGCACCACACGAGGTGCACTGACGGCACTAACCTCCTACGAGGAAATACAGGCTGGTTGGAGTAAAACTGTACAGGAACAGGACCAAATAGATACCTAAGGGTGACGATGCTCCTAAACTGATGTATGAGAGGCGTTATTTGCAGGAAGTGTGGCTGCTCTGCTGTTGAGAGCCCATTCTATAATTACATGGAATGGCTAATGGTCGCTATTTTTTAATTTCAACCTAATGGCGGCCGAATTAACGATACAAATGCCTTAGTAGCGTTACAGCGATAGGCGGTCCTTGGTTTTCTTTTAACCCGAGAAAGTTTACAGTATAGGGGTTTACCCTTGATATATATATATATATATATATACTATATATATATTTTATATATATTATACACCGGTGAAAGCACTTATCAAACACCAATTAGTATTGGATTTAAGTTATTCTCAAGGTACGGCGAGTTCGATTTTAATCGATAATTTCGGCTTAGTATTGGTGAGAAAAAGTCACTTGTGTCTAAGTGACATCTTATATATGTATATATATATATATATACATATGTACATAGTGTATATAAAATATGTTTTCAAGCATGTATACATTAATGCTTTCCCGTGCAAATTACATGCATAGCACATCCAGACAGCGCGAGAGCGAATTGTATTGATTTCTAATGAGTACCTATTCTCCAATTTTTTTTTTTTGTGCCTCTTACCACGGGGCAAATTTCACTTCCAGACAAATGGTGAGGCCCGGGGCGGCATCCACGTTTAACACCTGCAGGCCAATGATCGGAGGGTACCAGAAAGCTGGTTTTGTAAACACAATTTGGAAATCCTACAGGCTTGCGTTGTAAAAGTGACCTCTTATGACTTTGCTTTTGAGGTTTCTCCAGACACTAAACTTAACCGATGCAAACTACCACCGCGCTGTTGGCACGTTCCCTGGGCTGTTTAGTCGCTCAGGGGTATTCTCCGGAAACTGAAAGTATTAGGCTGGAGTTATTCAGGTTGGCGTTTATTCATACGGCTACTGGTGCTCCCACATTGCATTGTTCTTGCTGCTGGCAGTGTACGCATTGGTATTATTATTATCATCCTGATCTGACGCTTTATTTATAATCCTCATTTAGATTTATACCTATTATACGTTTCGATAAAGAAAGCATTTCGGAAAAGACATCGTCGTTTTAAAAATAAAATAGTTAAGCAACATTGATTCTGTGAGGTTCTTCGGTAGAAGACTTGGCAGAATATTTTATAAATATGTTTTATATTTATATATAGATATATAAAGTACATATTATATATTAACTATACTATATATATCAGATATACATATATATAATATATATATATATATATATATATATATATATATATATAGAGAGAGAGAGAGAGAGAGAGAGAGAGAGAGAGAGAGAGAGAGGAAGTCGCTAATGCAAAGGAGGCGTAACCGCATCCTGTAATGATTCTCGTTAGCTTAACCTTCCGGTGTAAGAAAGTCCCTTTTTCCCTTGACTTTATTGATCTAAATTAGGCCTATGAAACGAGAAAGTAGCGATTTGCCTGCCATGTAATAAATTTATTTAACCGCAGACAACCTGAATTCCCTTCAAGCCTCATGCGATGTGAAACTAAAGACGCCAAGCTAAAATGATTTTAAGGCTGGTAGCCATTATAGCATTGTTTCTATTTAAGACGAATTTTACGTTTATGATTCGTCTATTGAAATTAACCCGAGGTCTCAAATGATCATTCATATCTCGGCTAGTTTCCCCGAATTATGAACGAATGTTGGAATACAGTGTATAATTCTGGGAAGTTAAAACAAATAAAAGGAGGGGGGAAGGGACGTTAGAAAAAAATAATGTGAAAAATACAAAAAAAAAGATCCACAAAGTTAACGATGTCGCTCAAAACGATATATGCAATTTACAAAAATGTAAGCCATAAGAAACAGATCGAAAATTAAAAATAGAAGTTTTTTTTTTTTTTTAAAAGCCCTTCACTACATCTTCGAGTTGGTGAAGAAATGGTTCATGGTGTATAAAGAACTCAAGCGCTTAGTAGAGTATTCTTAGGGGAAACCCAAGGTCCAAAGAATACCTTTTCTCTGGACTAGAGTTAAACCATACAACGCCCCTGGTCGTGAATGGAGTTTAGTGTGAAGTCTGACTATATAACCTTTTCATGTCGTTTCGTCACCTTGTTGACTCTGAAATATTCATAATTAGGTCCGACAGTTTCCAATTGTTCTTCTTGTAGAAACGTATATGAAGTAAGCAATGAAAGCGTGACCATGAGACTAGCCAAACCACGAAATCTTACCTCGGCATTACGGGTCAAAATTTGTACACATAAGTGTTCAGGGATTAGATACAATTTACCTAAACTAAAATAAGTCGACAGCCAGGGTACTGGTTATAAAGCCGTTAAACTGCAAAAAATACACAATTCTACAATGGGAAAGACGAATAAATGTCAAAAAATAGTCAAATCTGAACCAGTTTCTTATGGAACATTAAGAATCCAAAGGTCATCAAAATTCATCCAGCTGCGCTCATCCGTTCTCGAGCTACCCTACGAACACACACACTTACGTAAATGAGAAAGAATATAACCTACTTCCAACTTCGCAGGAGGAAGTAAATTAAAATCCACATTACAGAAGATTTGTAGAGCAGATTTCCCTCCGTCGTTTAATATCATGAATATATTTTCTAGAGCTGTCTCGTATTTTAACAAAGCTTATGGCGGTGAAATAAAACTTTTAAGACCAACTTTTATTGGATTGCTTCTGTATAGTGAAGTATGCATACAACGCCACGCGCCTATGCATTTCACACTTCAATTCAAGATTATCTAGAGAGGATGATAATAATAATAATAATAATAATAATAATAATAATAATAATAATAATAATGGAGAAACAAATCCACAGTCATGTACGTGTACATGAATTTAACAACAAAGCTCTACAAAGAGCTTTCGGGAATCTGTTCGATTGAAAAGTGAACTCTCTGTAGAGATAATATATTTTTAAATATATGTACCAATACGTAAATGTGGATTCGTTTCTTCATTTCAAGATTCGTCCTACTATGAGTATCTTTAAATAATAATAATAATAATAATAATAATAATAATAATAATAATAATAATAATAATAATAATAATAATATGTGATCCTAGAAACGGCGCACATAGTAAGAAAAGTAATGGACTCCTAAGGAGGCAGGATGCATCCCGGAACCCCCACACTATAAATACGACCCAGTCGGATTGGAGGACTGAGATAGACAAAAAAGAAAGGGGAAAAAAAAATATATACATATATATATATATATATATCATAATATATATATAGATATATATATATTTATATATATTTATATATATATAATATATATACACACACACACACACACACACACACACACACACACACATATATATATATATATATTATTATTATTATTATTAAGAAGATGAAGATGTCATAGTCATACTTAGGTAGCTATTCTTACCATTATGGATTATAGCTACTGAAGTTCTACTAACACTGGTAGCGATGATTGTAAAAATTATGCTCAGTAAAATAATTAACCGTTATTCATTACCTTACCCCTATTTGCGTCTTTTGTACGTGGTAAAAATATACCTTACCTAATTCATTTTAAAATTGCACAAAATTTGGGCGATTTTTTACCATACTGAAAAACTTTTGAAAATTGATTTGCATAAGGGACTCATGGAGGTGACAGTAGCCTATTACTGTGGGTTCTCTTAAGATTCATATTACCTCATAGTGTATTCCTGCATTTGGAATGTCATAACAGAAATTTACGTGAAAAATTACAATGAAGAAACAAATAGCGATGTATTTTTACTGCCCTGAAGTTATCCCGTTTTCATTAAAAATTAATTTCATGTTATATTCAAAGGGTTAACTCACATCATCAGCCACGACAAAGAAGCTATTCTGTATAACAGAAATTTAAGTGGAAAATCAGAATGGAGAAATAAAGAGCAAAGTATTTTTACTGCCCTGAAGTTATCCAGTTTTCATTTATATAAAAAAAAGTAATTTCATGTTATATTCAAAGGGTTAAACTCACATCATCCACCACGACAAAGAAGCTATTAACTATTAACCCTGGCTGCGGAAAAGAGAATTCAAGATTAAAAGAAAAGGAACGAAAAGGTGTAGGCATAAAGAAAAAAAGAAAAAGAAAAGTGGTGTCTTTACGAAAAGCACACGGACATAGCCTTGTAAGAGTGCCACGTCCGCGAGACGTGATTCTTCAGAAATAAACCTGTGTAGAATTGAACTCCGTTCGCCGCGATTTTTTTTCTCCTTTTTTTTTAGAGTTTTTCCTCTTCCTTCTTATTTTCGATGCCTTTGTGGTTTCAATGCAACGACGTTGCTGATCGTGATTACATGGCCATCATACACAATTTTTTGAAAAACCGATCCTCTCTCTCTCTCTCTCTCTCTCTCTCTCTCTCTCTCTCTCTCTCTCTTACTAGGTGAGCTGTTGATCGTGATTACATGGCCATCATACACAGTTTTTTTGAAAAACCGATCTCTCTCTCTCTCTCTCTCTCTCTCTGAGCTGTTGATCGTGATTATATGGCCATCATACACAAACTTTTTTGATAAATGCATCCTCAATACCTCTCTCTCAGAGTTCCAAAATATTGTACCTTGTAACTCCTTCTCTCTCTCTCTCTCTCTCTCTCTCTCTCTCTCTCTCTCTCTCTCTCTCTCTCTCTCTCTGAGTTTAAGATTCTGCTTTATGATACACACAAACATGAAGACAGGCTTTGACATTTACACTCCAATGCCTATAGAAATCAACCATTATTTCCCTTCTTCCAACATCTATCCTTGCGTTCATTTCTCCATTTTCTTAGCGTCCATTCACTTTCAACTTTCCCTTCCTGCTGACACTTATTCTCCCGAGTTTATAAGCGTCCATCAAAAGCCCCATCTATCTACCGCGGTTTCATCTGCGAACATCGACCACTTTCTTTTTCCTCTCACTTAAATCCTCTCATCACTCATTTCAGGAAAATATTCTTAAGTAGCTACGCGTTACAAGATTCTTAAGCAGCTACGTGTTAAAAATTCATAAGTAGCTACGTGTGTTAAAATGCATATGTAGCTACGTATTACAAATTCATAAGTAGCTACGTGATAAAAGTTTCATACGTAGCTACGTGTTAATTTCATATGTAGCTACGTGTTACAAGATTCGTAATTAGCTAGGTGTTAAAAGATTCTTAAGTAGGTACGTATTACAAGATTCATAAGTAGCTACCTTCATAAGTACCGACGTGTTACAAGATTCATAAGTAGCTACGTATTACAAGATTCATAAGTAGCTAGGTGTTAAAAGATTCATAAGTAAATACGTATTACAAAATTCACAAGTAGCTACGTTCATAAGTAGCTACGTGTTACAAGATTCATAAGTAGCTACATGTTACAAACGCACCAATCAGCTACCATGGTGGAGGTGGGTTGATGTCGATTCCAAGTATAAAATGAGAGAGAGAGAGAGTGAGTTTCAATTTATACATCTTGATGGTTACTTAGTAAAAACGCCACTGCACCTCGTTGTTTCACATCCAGTCAGCAGTTCGAATCGCAATAGTGACGAAGCGTTTGTCAGGTGTCAGGTACAGTGAACTGGATATTAAACCTCAGTTAGATTTAATATTCGTGTACATACATACACATACATACATACATATACATATATATATATATATATATATATTATATATAGTATATATATAGATAGATAGATAGATAACCAATAGTTAATAATGTACTTATTCATTCCTACTCTCATTTGCAATCCGTAAATCGGGAATAAGCCGAATTGTTTAATTTGTGCTCCATCATTATTTTTGAGGGGGTTCAAATCAGGTTTCTCACAGAGGAAATTCCATATCATGGCGAATATAATCCATTAAACGTCTTTTAGGAATTTTTTTCTTCAATTCACCGTGTTATATCCGCAACAGAAAATTTCTTTTCTCATTTGAAGTTTGTGAAAAGTTACAGGACTCTCTCTCTCTCTCTCTCTCTCTCTCTCTCTCTCTCTCTCTCTCTCTCTCTCTCTCTCTTTGCAAACGAATCGTAAAATCTAAATGAAAACTGGTTCTCCCTCCGCCCTTTTGTTTATTTAGGCCTTTAAGGATATTTTACTCCAATTACCAGACAACGATTTCAGCGGTTTAAGCGACGGCCATCATTATCGATATTTTAATCATAAAATTTAATATGCTTTTACTTTTTTTATTTCCCTTCCCTTTCTATCTTTGCCAGAGCACTACTCGTCCAGTCTAGAAGGGGCCCCGTGGGGCAAACAGTGCCGAAAATGTGTCGAAAAACTAAAAAGCGCGTGACCACGCGCAATTACGCAAATAGATATTGTATTTTTGTTTACGTTTTGTGGGAAAGGCTCCCTCACAGTGTGAGTGAGGTAGCAACTAGCAAACACACAGATGGCCCCGTCCACACTCCCCCAGGGTAGACACTTCGAACATGCCACGAAGCCCCAACTTTTTTCTTCTTTATCCTCGACGGAAAAATGCTGCGAGGAGCGTAGCCATTTTGGCTATTTAAAGAGCTCGTTAGCGGCAAAATCGGCACTGAGGTCATATGCATTCATGAAATAGGCTTTTTTTTATTTTCTTTACGACTTCGCTTTTCCCTTCCATTAATCTTTAACGAGTACAACAATGGCGCTTATGCCTCCATACACAAAGAAACGGCCTCCAATACACTCCTTTCACTTAGTGCTTGGTGTTAGTTTCATGTTCTTCACTCTCTCTCTCTCTCTCTCTCTCTCTCTCTCTCTCTCTCTCGTCTCTCTCTTCTTTTCTCTCTCTCTATATATATATATATATATATATATATATATTATATATATATATATATTATATATATATATATATAGATATATTATATATATATATTATATATATAAGCAACTTAAAATCTCACTTTCTCTCTTTATTTCTCTCCCTGAAATAAAGGTGAATCTTGTGAATATCCTAATTGATGCATTAGGAAAAAGAATGCCAAAAGCATGCAAACTGTGTAAGGTTTGGTATAGCATAGTCAATCCACAAAACCTAATCAGAAAATGTGCTGCATGCAACATTCCGACCCATCCACAGTGTGCTGAGGTAATGCAAGATTTGAGAAAAGATACAAGAATTTTTTGTTCAACATGTCTATCATGGATAGACAATGTTATTAAATCAAGATTGAATGTACAAATAGTTGAGGATGAAGAAGAAGAGGAAGAAGAAGAAGAAAAAGAAGAAGAGGAAAACGGAAGAGAAGTAAACAAAAATGAAATGACAGAAAAAATAAGGAAAACAAAGAACAAGATAAAAGTATGGATGCAGAGATACTCATTGATACTACATATGAGGCAATAAAGCAGCATACCTACGAAGAAATAAATTACGATATGACAACAGAAAAGCAAATCCCGAAGAGGCTCTACCCAGATCTACACAATGTTAGGGAAAGAGGAAAAAATAGACAAGAAAGGACAAAATCTGCAACCTTTTGAAAAGAGGGAATTGCAGATTTGGAGAAAGATGTTACTACAAACATCCTAAGGTATGTCAAAACTATGAAATATATGGTAAATGTGCATACTTAGATGGCTATGGGGATGATTGCAGAGATCTGCATCCAAAAAATATGTAACCTAAAAGAAGGAAAAGGATGTAAGTTCGACAAAAAATGCAAATATATGCACCCTGTAGCCATGAATCATAATCAAATAAATAACCAACAAGTAATAAAATCCAAAATAAGAAAGAAAACAAATAAAGAGAGAAATCAAGAATATCAGGTAAAAGAGAAAGCAAACCACCAATGAGATATGCAGAGGTGTCAGCAAAAATTTCAAAGCATCAGCTCCGAAATTCTACTCAAGAGATAATAACTGTATTTATTATGCAAGAGGATATTGCAGAAACGGAGAAAATTGCAGATTCAGACACAAAATGAATAATTATGATGAAGGAAGATCAAATATTATGGAAAAGTTGGATTTTTTAATGTCAGAATTTCTGGAAATGAAAAAAAGAACAACATACCAGAAACAGGAAAGAGACATGGGAAAATCCTTATTACTACCAATATTAAATGAAGGAGAAAACACGCAAAACCATCATAGTGATGAATGCGCAGGGTTTAGTTACGAGTAACTCAAAAAGAAAAATTGAGTACTTAGAAGAACTACCAAAATGAAAAGAAAATAGATATAATGAAATATAAGTGAAACCTGGTATTCCCAAGAGACTGGGAATGATGATCAAATAAAAGGGTTCCAAACTTATAGATCAGATAGAAAAAATAGGAATCAAGGGGGAACCGCAATAAATGGGAAAGACAAAAAACAAGGAAAAATATATGAGAAATATAGTAACTCAGAATGTGAACTAATAGCGGTAGAATTTGAATCTGAAAAATTGATGAACATAGTAATAAATAGACCTCCTAATACTAAAGAGTTTGACTTAATAATTGAAAAATTGGATGATATATGTAGAAATCACAAGGACTGGAACTATTCTCCTATCTGGTGACTTCAACTTTCCTTCGGTAGAATGGAAAGAACGAATAGGAGACTGTGGTTGTACTTATACATATAAAAAAAGAGAGTAATAGTAGTGCAGAAGATAAGAGGCAATTTGAAAAGCTATTAGATATGCTACTAGAATACAAACATTCAACAAATAAATCACCTGCCAACAAGAAAGGAAAATACTTAGACCTAGTATTTGTGAACGAGATGAATTATGTTAAAGAAATAATAGTTTATAATGCGAGTATTTCAGATCATAATTCATAGAATTAACAGTCCCATTCCAAAGCAAGTGAAAATAGAGATAAGCAAGAAATGAAAAAGTGGGAAGGATATGGAAAATACAACTTCTACAGTAAAAAATATAAAATGGTCAGAAATTAATGAAGAATTAAACAAAGATTGGGATAACATTTTCGTAAGTGATGACATAAGGGTAAATACGGAGATATTATATAAAATATTGGAGAAAATAGTGGATAAATATATACCGAAGAAGAAAAGTAAACATCATTCATGCATACCAAGAGACAGAAGGATCTTGTTCCAGAAAATCAGAAAGTGGAAAAAAGGTCTTGCAAAAGAAAAAAATGCATGGAAAGTTATAGAACTAAAAGGTAAGATAGAAATGCAGAAACAAAAGATTATACAATCAAAAGAAAATGAAAAACGGGACTTGGAAGAAAAAACCTATTAAATATCAAGCAAAACCCCAAACTATTATACTCATATGCGAAGAAGATGAATAAAAGAAGAATAGAAATAGGCCCTCTGAGAATTGAAGGGAGATTAACGAATGAAAAAAAGGAAATTTGCAACATACTGGCAGAACGATATAAGAGAGAATTCACCCCTAGAATAGATAATGAAGATAATGATATAGAAGTAAGGGACGAAAATAGTGAATATTTAGATGACATAGAAATTAATGAAGCTGATATTGTGCAGGCAATTAATGAAATTAAAAATGGAGCTGCTGCAGGGCCGGATGGAGTCCCTGCTATTTTGTTAAAGAAAGTAGTTCATTCTATCGCAAAGCCACTTGCAATATTATTAAGACAAAGTGTAGATACAGGCAAGATTTATGATGAGCACAATTAGCATATATCACCCTACTTTCAAAAGTGGATCAAGACTACAGGCAAGTAATATAGGCCTGTGAGTCTAACATCACATATTATGAAAGTGTATGAAAGGGTAATGAAGAAAAATATTATGAAACATTTAATAAAAAATAATTTGTTTAATATAGGACAACATGGTTTCGTACCCGGAAAGTACACAAACCCAACTGTTTAGTCCAACCGTGAGAACATATTCAAAAATATGAAAAGCGGAAATGAAACAAGATGTGGTTTATCTAGACTTTGCAAAAGCTTTTGACAAAGTAGACCATAATATATTAGCAAAGAAAATTAGAAAACACAATATCGTAGATAAAGTAGGAAGATGGTTAAAAGAATTTTTACACAACAGAAAACAGATAGTTATTGCAAACGATGAGAAATCGGATGAAACCAAGGTAATATCCGGTGTGCCACAAGGTACGGTGCTAGCTGCAATATTGTTTGTTATTATGATTGAAGACATAGACAGTAATGTTAAGGATTCGGTAGTGAGTAGTTTCGCTGATGACACAAGAATAAGTAGAGAAATTACTTGTGATGATGATAGGAACGCTCTACAAAGAGACCTTAACAAAGTATATGATTGGGCAGAGGTAAATAGGATGGTATTTAACTCTGATAAATTTGAATCAATAAATTATGGAGACAGAGAAGGAAAGCTATATGCATATAGGGGACCTAATAATGAGACAATCACAAATAAGGAAGCAGTTAAAGACCTTGGTGTGATGATGAATAGGAACATGTTATGCAAATGATCAAATAGCCATTCTGTTGGCAAAATGTAAAGCAAAAATGGGAATGTTGTTACGGCACTTCAAACAAGAAAAGCTGAACACATGATTATGCTTTATAAAACATATGTTCGTAGTCCACTTGAATATTGCAATATGATATGGTACCCACACTATCAAAAGGATATTGCACAAATAGAGAGTGTACAAAGGTCCTTTACAGCTAGAATAGAAGTTAAGGACCTAGACTCGGGAAAGACTACAATCCTTAAATTTATATAGTCTAGAAAGGAGAAGAGAACGCTACATGATAATTCAGGCATGGAAACAGATAGAAGGAATAACGAAAAATATCATGGAACTAAAAATATCAGAAAGAGCAAGCAGAGGTAGATTAATAGTGTCCAAAACTATACCAGGAAAAAATAAGGAAAGCACACAGAACATTAATCCACTACGCAACCAGCATCGATAATGCAGCGTCTATTCAATGCGTTGCCAGCTCATCTGAGGAATATATCAGGAGTGAGCGTAGATGTGTTTAAGAATAAGCTCGACAAATATCTAAACTGCATCCCCAGACCATCCAAGATTGGAAGATGCAAAATATACCGGAAGATGTACTAGCAACTCTCTGGTAGACATTAGAGGCGCCTCACACTGAGGGACCTGGAGCAACCCGAACGAACTGTAAGGTCTGTAAGGTAAGGTAAGGTCTCTCTCTATATGTGTGTATGTATGTACGTATTATGTATGTATGTGTGTGTATATATATATATACATATATATATATTACTATATATATACATATTATATATATAATATATACATTAATATACATATATATTATTATATATATATATAAATATAATATATAGGATAACATGGTACGTATTTGTTGAACAACTTTTAACTGTCAATTTAATTCTCTCTCTCTCTCTCTCTCTCTCTCTCTCTTCTCTCTCTCTCTCTCTCTCTCTCTGGCTCAGGCTCAGACTTCTATGTATTTTGTGATCGTAAAACAGGTGCAATTACCGCTTGCCAGGTATTCGAGTAATTACAATCATTAACACCTCACACAACGGGTCTCTCACGTACGACGTTAGTATTTACCTTGTTTATGCAAATGTGTGGACAGATCATAGGCAGCTGTTCAACCCTTTATAGCAGATCTCTCTCTCTCTCTCTCTCTCTCTCTCTCTCTCTCTCTCTCTCTCTCTCTCTCTCGCTGGAAGTTTCTGAAGTTTTTGTTTTCATGTTAAATGGGTGACTGTTTTCTGCAAGAGGCCAAGTATTTCCTACACACGAAAATTCAATGACGCAACTGCTAATTTACGCTGGATAAACATTAACACTGAACCAATTTCTAAACAAAAAAAGAAAAACAGGATAAGGCATAATACAAGTCAATGATCAAAACAGAAAAAAACCAGATAGAACATAAATAAATAGCCAGAGAAAATTATACCAGTAGATTAAAAGATTATCATAATATAAACACGAACAGAAATATCATTAGGTTATTACACTATGTGAATAGGATACAAAATTTCCACTTTACTATGTAACTAAGATAATAGACTAAAAGTGGCTCTGAGAGAGAGAGAGAGAGAGAGAGAGAGAGAGAGAGAGAGAGAGAGAGAGAGAGAGAGAGAGAGAGAATGCTTTTAAGTCTTAACCTATTAACACGGGATTGAATATTCAAGAATCAAGGCTTCCCTCAGCGACTGACTAATCTTCCTAAGTTCCTAAAAGGTCTCGCCTTTTGTTCTTTAGTTAATCCTATAGGCTCTCCATGATAACCCAAGCATAGGTAACACGGGTTCTATACACCGGTGTATTCATTCGGATATCTAGAACAAGTATAATTAGTCTAATAAACATAATTAAATACATCCAGTACATACAATATGTATGTATGTATGTATGTATGTATGAGTTTTCTTGGAATTAACATGTGTATTTACAAGGCATATGGTATACTATATTATATGATACAATTGTTGCATAAAATTATATATAATGAATATAAATACTTAAACACACGCGCATATATTTGTATGTATGTATGAAGTGAGATATATATGTGTATATATATATATAATATATATATATATATATATATATATATATGTATATATATTATATATATACTATATATAAATATATATATATATATATATATATATATATATGTATGTATGTATGTATGTATGTATGTATGTCCTCGAATAAAGGAAAAGTAGAATATATTGCAGCCATAGCACCTGTAATGTACAGGAATTTATGGTAATCATAAGGGTCTACCCATTATGACCCCTCTGGGCACTACCTACCTGGTCCCCTTAAGTAATTCAGTTACTTAAATCAAATAGCAAACCTTACGCTCCTAGCCTTTTTTAAGAGAGAGAGAGAGAGAGAGAGAGAGAGAGAGAGAGAGAGAGAGAGAGAGAGAGAGAGAGAGACGGGGGGATTAATCTTCATTATAATTCAGTGCCATATATTAATGGTCTAACAGCTAGGATACAAGAGAGATAGAGAGAGAGAGAGAGAGAGAGAGAATTAATCCTCATTATAATTATAATTCAATGCCAAATATTAATGGCCTAAAAGCTGGAGTACGAGAGAGAGGAGAGAGAGAGAGAGAGAGAGAGAGAGAGAGAGAATTAATCCTCATTAAAATTCAATGCCATATATTAATGGCCTAAAAGCTAGAGTACCAGAGAGAGAGAGAGAGAGAGAAGATGGTATATTTCCAGACGTTATCCGAACCATCATCATCTTTCCCCAAATTTCGCGGGGCATATCTTAACGCCATGAGCGGTGAAAAACGTGCGTGTGAGCGGCTTTCTCCTCCTTGGAATTTATGCCTTGCTTCGCTAACAAGCAGCGAATAGGAATGCACGGGAGATTACCAAAATCCAGTCAGGTGCTAATTAAAAAGGGGGATTTCATGCGGGAGATACAAGTGGCATTCGCTTCACTATGCACAAAATATCCCAGGTGATTGGCTGCATTCCGCAGTTAACATTCACAGCGGCGCTATTAATATGGTTACATTGCACGCAAAGTGGAAGAGACTAATGTGTACCGAGAATTCATATCCTCAGCTATTTAGGGATTCCGAGGTTTACACAGGTGGGGTACGTGATTTCCAAAGAGGTGGCCTAAAACTCTCTCTCTCTCTCTGTGTGTGTGTGTGTGTAAGGTGTGGTATAGCATAGTTATTCCACAAAACCTAATCAGAAAATGTGCCGCATGCAACATTCCAACCCATCCACAATGTGCTGAGGTAATGCAAGATATGAGAAAAGATACCAGAATATTTTGCTCAACATGTCTATCATGGATAGACAATGTTATTAAATCAAGATTGAATGTACAAATAGTTGAGGATGAAGAAGATGAGGAAGAGGAAGAAGAAGAAGAGGAAAACGGAAGAGAAGTAAACAAAACTGAAATGACAGAAAAAAATAAGGAAAACAAAGAACAAGATAAAAGTATGGATGCAGAGATACTCATTGATACTACATATGAGGCAATAAAGCAGCATACTTACGAAGAAATAAATTACGATATGACAACACAAAAGAAAATCCCGAAGAGGCTCTACCCAGATCTACACAATGACGGGAAAGAGGAAAAAATAGACAAAAAAGACAAAGTCTGCAACCTTTTGAAAAGAGGGAATTGCAGATTTGGCGAAAGATGTTACTACAAACCTCCTAAGGTATGTCACAACTATGAAATATATGGTAAATGTGCATACCTAGATTTCTATGAGGATGATTGCAGAGATCTGCATCCAAAAATATGCAAAAACCTAGAAGAAAGAAAAGGATGTAAGTTCGACAAAAAATGTAAATATATGCACCCTGTAGCCATGAATCATAATCAAATAAATAATCAATCAAGTAATAAAATCCGAAATAAGAAAGAAACAAATAAAGAGAGGAATAAAGAATATCAGGTAAAAGAAAAAAGCAAGCCATCAACGAGATATGCAGAGATGTCAGCAAAAAATTTCAAAGCCTCAGCTCCAAGATACTACTCAAGAGATAATAACTGTATTTATTATGCAAGAGGATATTGCATATATGGAGAAAATTGCAGATTCAGACACAAAATGAATAATTATGATGAAGGAAGATCAAATATTATGGAAAAGTTGGATTTTTTAATGTCAGAATTTCTGAAAAGAAAAAAAAGAACAACATACCAGAACAGGAAAGAGACATGGGAAAATCCTTATTATTACCAATATTAAATGAAGGAGAAAACACGCAAACCATCATAGTGATGAATGCGCAGGGTTTAGTTACGAGTAACTCAAAAAGAAAAATAGAGTACTTAGAAGAACTAACCCAAATTGAAAAGAAAATAGATGTAATGAATATAAGTGAAACCTGGTATTCCCAAGAGACTGGGAATGATGATCAAATAAAAGGGTTCCAAACTTATAGATCAGATAGAAAAAATAGGAATCAAGGGGGAACCGCAATATATGGGAAAGACGAAAACAAGGAAAAAATATAAGAAATATAGTTAACTCAGAAATGTGAACTAATAGTGGTAGAATTTGAATCTGAAAAATTAATGAACATAGTAATATATAGACCTCCTAATACTAAAGAGTTTGACTTAATAATAGAAAAATTGGATGATATATGTAGAAATCTCAAGGAATGGACTATTCTCATATCTGGAGACTTTAACTTTCCTTTCGTAGACTGGAAAGAACGAATAGGAGATTGTGGTTGTACTTTTACATATAAAAAAGAAAGTAATAGTAGTGCAGAAGATAAGAGGCAATTCGTAAAGCTATTAGATATGCTACTAGAATACAACATTCAACAAATAAATCACCTGCCAACAAGAAAGGAAAATACTTTAGACCTAGTATTTGTGAACGAGATGAATTATGTTAAAGAAATAATAGTTTATAATGCGAGTATTTCAGACCATAATGTCATAGAATTAACAGTCCATTCCAAAGCAAGTGAAAACAGAGATAAGCAAGAAATGAAAAAGTGGGAAGGATATGGAAAATACAACTTCTACAGTGAAAATATAAAATGGTCAGAAATAAATGAAGAATTAAACAAAGATAGGGATAACATTTTATTTTCGTAAGTGATGACATAAGGGTGGGTAAATACGGAGATATTATATAAAATATTAGAGAAAATAGTGGATAAATATATACCGAAGAAGAAAAGTAAACATCAGTCATGCATACCAAGAGACAGAAGGATCTTGTTCCAGAAAATCAGAAAGTGGAAAAAAGGTCTTGCAAAAGAAAAAAATGCATGGAAAGTTATAGAACTAAAAAGTAAGATAGAAAATGCAGAACAAAAGATTATACAATCAAAAGAAAATGAAAAACAGGACTTGGAAGAAAAAACCCTAATAAATATCAAGCAAAACCCCAAACTATTATACTCATACGCGAAAAAGATGAATAAAAGTAGAATAGACATAGGCCCTCTAAGAATTGAAGGGAGATTAACGAATGAAAAAAAAAGGAAACTTTGCAACATATTGGCAGAATGATATAAGAGAGAATTCACCCCTAGAATAGATAATGAAGATAATGATATAGAAGTAAGGGACGAAAATAAGTGAATATTTAGCTGACATAGATATTAATGAAGCTGATATTGTGCAGGCTATTAATGAAATTAAAAATGGAGCGGCAGCAGGGCCTGATGGAGTTCCTGCTATTTTGGTAAAGAAAGTAGTTCATTCTATCGCAAAGCCACTTGCAATATTATTAAGACAAAGTGTAGATACAGGCACAATTTATGATAAGCACAAAATTAGCATAATATTTACACTACATTCAAAAGTGGATCAAGGCTAGAGGCAAGTAATTATAGGCCTTGTGTAAGTCTAACATCACATATTATGAAAGTGTATGAAAGGGTAATGAAGAATAATATTATGAAACATTTAATAAAAAATAATCTGTTTAATATAGGACAACATGGTTTCGTACCCGGAAAAAGTACACAAACCCAACTGTTAGTCCACCATGAAAACATACAAAAATATGAAAAGCGGAAATGAAACAGATGTGGTTTATCTAGACTTTGCAAAAGCTTTTGACAAGGTACACCATAATATATTAGCGAAGAAAATTAGAAAACATAATATAGTGGATAAAGTAGGAAGATGGTTAAAAGAATTTTTACACAACAGAAAACAGATAATTATTGCAAACGATGAGAAATCGGATGAAGCTAAGGTAATTTCCGGTGTGCCACAAGGTACGGTGTTAGCTGCATTACTGTTTGTTATTATGATTGCAGACATAGACAGTAATGTTAAGGACTCGGTAGTGAGTAGTTTTGCCGATGACATTCGCCGATGACACAAGAATAAGTAGAGAAATTACTTGTGATGAAGATAGGAACGCGCTACAAAGAGACCTTAACAAAGTATATGATTGGGCAGAGGTAAATAGGATGGTATTTAACTCTGATAAATTTGAATCAATAAACTATGGAGACAGAGAAGGAAAGCTATATGCATATAGGGGACCTAATAATGAGACAATCACAAATAAGGAAGCAGTTAAATACCTTGGTGTGATGATGAATAGGAACATGTTATGCAACGACCAAATAGCAATTCTATTGGCAAAATGTAAAGCAAAAATGGGAATGTTGTTACGGCATTTCAAAACAAGAAAAGCTGAACACATGATTATGCTTTATAAAACATATGTTTGTAGTCCACTTTAATATTGCAATATGATATGGTACCCACACTATCAAAAGGATATTGCACAAATAGAGAGTTTACAAAGGTCTTTTACAGCTGGAATAGAAGAAGTTAAAGACCTTGACTACTGGGAAAGACTACAATCCTTAAAATTATATAGTCTAGAAAGGAGAAGAGAACGCTACATGATAATTCAGGCATGGAAACAGATAGAAGGAATAGCTGAAAACATCATGGAGCTAAAAATATCAGAAAGAGCAAGCAGAGGTAGATTAATAGTGCCCAAAACTATACCAGGAAAAATAAGGAAAGCACACAGGACATTAATCCACTACGCACCAGCATCGATAATGCAGCGTCTATTCAATGCATTGCCAGCTCATCTGAGGAATATAACAGGAGTGAGCGTAGATGTGTTTAAGAATAAGCTCGACAAATATCTAAACTGCATCCCAGACCATCCAAGATTGGAAGATGCAAATATACCGGAAGATGTAATAGCAACTCTCTGGTAGACATTACAGGTGCCTCATACTGAGGGACCTGGAGCAACCCGAACAAGATGTAAGGTCTGTAAGGTAAGGTAAGGTCTCTCTCTCTCTCTCTCTCTCTCTCTCTCTCTATAATATATGTATCTATGTATGTAGGTATGTTTGTATGTATGTGTACACACACGCACACACACACACACACACACACACACATATATATATATATATATATATATATATATATATATATCAGCACAATATATATATATATATATAATATATATATATATAAAGCACTTCATTAAACAAGTGAGATATTACTGAAAAAAACGTATTAAAGATTATTTTTTTTAGTGCGTTGGGCTATAACTGGAGAATCGGATATCAGAGTGAGATATTTTGCAAGAAAAATATGAATGGAATCAAAAGGTAATAGTAAATTTTTTCCATATTACCATATTGCGATGTGAAACTTCAGAGTACATGTGTGTGTTTGTGTGTGTGCGCATGAATGCACGGTCGAGTGCTTGTGCAATTTCTCAGAGAAAAAAAAAATTGGCAGCTAGTAACCGACAGCACTGATGGAAATTTGTATTGCTTTGTATATGATAATCCTGCAGACTTCAGCTGATATTCTGGTTACCTTATATAAAAATAAAAACATCAAACTGGGTCATTATCATAATGGAAAGCCACTGACATCAGAAACGGGAAGTTGCTTACAGGTTGGAATTAGAAAACTTCCTTTCGACGAATTAATTCGTGCCGGTATCACTAACAACAAATTTTCTAGATCCTTCGAATTGCGAAAGGAAACTATGAAAGTTTTCGGACCCAAAGAATTTCCTCAGATTTTCTCAAACTGAAGAAGAAAGCCTCTCTCTTTTTCGTTTCTTTATCTCTCAGAGACATTAGTGAGTCTTAAACTTTCGAAATAATGAAAGGCAAAAGTAACTTGCGTCGCCGCGTAATTATTTTGTCATTTTATGGCGACAGAGTAATTACGTGCTTTAATCGCAAGTGCTGACATTTTCTCCTCTTCGGTCATTAGTCTCATTATCACTCGATTGCGACCTTTTGTCGCTCTCAGGGTGTCACGAAGGCAATGGATGACGACGTCGTCTGTGTTGGGGAAAATGGCCTCAGTACGAAAACTTTCTCGGAAATTGTCATCATCTTTTTCTCAAGTATCGAAAATCTTTTTTTTTTTTTAATACATAAATAGTCATTCTTGTGAATTGCTTGGTATAGGAAAGTGGGTGTAGGTGGTAAAACGTCTAGTTGAACTGACTTTAGAATTTAGGCCCAAGGCCAAGCACTGGGAACTATGAGGTCATTCAGAACTGAAACGGAAATTGACAGTAAGAGGTTTGAAAGGTGTAACGGGACGAATACCTCGCAGTTGCACTATGAATCGACTGTTAGGAGAGGGTGGAAAGGAAGATGGAAGAAAGAGTATATGAATGGAGGTACAGTAAAAGAAATGAAAGAGGTTGCATGAGGTGCACTGATGGCGCTATCCCCCCCCCCCCCCCTTACAGTGTTAAACTATTGGTGTAAAGAGGAAATGAGAGCCTTAGTAAAAAAAAAAATGAAGTGATATAAGAGAAGCTCGTGTACATGTAAAGAAATTCCTTGTGGTCGCAATAAATTCTATATTGGACAACCGGAAAATACTGCTGAAAAGTGGATGGTTCAAAAGTTAAGCTTGACATCAATAGTGAATTTGGGATCCCAAATATGAAGTTTATGTCTTTCGTACATGGTTCAAAAGTTATGGCCAGGCTATATTCATGAATGACATTTGACCTGTATCCATAACCTAGACCTTGACCTCACTAAGGATACTGACATCATGAGTGAATTATAAATGCCAATGTTAAGTTCACGTTTGACATTTGAACCCCTGCATGTCATGATTAGCATAGTTACATTCCGATTGCTCCTCAAAAATAATCTAATCAGATCTTGTCAAAAAAAAGTCCATCGCTGATATAATTTTCGTAAGTAAATAAAATCGCTAATTATTTCTGCAAACCCCTTTTAAGAAACGAACAAACAAACAGGCCAAAAAAATAAACTTTCCGGGGGTAATAATTATGACTCATCACCAAGACCTACCACAATTCTTTTCCCTGCATATCTGCCTAATCTCTCTCTCTCACTTAGCTGGATGACATCCAAATTCTGCAATACAATGCACAAGACCGAAGGACTCTCAAAAGGGGAAGAGAGAGAGAGAGAGAGAGAGAGAGAGAGAGAGAGAGAGAGAGAGAGAGAGAGAAAGCGACTAATGAGTAACGGTAATTGGATCAAGAGAGCAAAGCAAGTAACGTTCTCATGTAACCACTAGGAAGAGATAAAACGCCTAACCTGACTCGTACCTCCTGGTTGCTAGTTTCCTCTTTAGGAAACTCGTTTGTGAAGAATTGCCACGACAGATGGGGAAACCTTCACTTTTATTTGATAATGATTAAGCATTAACGATTTATTACTCGCTAATGGATCGTTCCTACTTATTTCAACTGCATTAAGAGTTTAGCGAGAGACTTTACTGTTTATCTCCGCAAGGCGGCCACACACCAACAAAAAAAAATATCTTGTGTTCCCCATTAAATTTCCATCCTCGGCTTTTAATAGCTGGCTATTCTCTCGCATCTCTCTGTTGCAACGAAAATTCCCTAACGATAACATTAAACTGAATTCAAATTTCTCCAATTCCGTTCTTCCTTCGATATCACTTCTTTTCATGCGCAGCGCTTTTCCTCAGCCATAAGCAAGAACTCGCAGCCTTTCACTGTACTGAAGACAGCCTGTTCTTATGATCAGAGGGTAACCATAGAGTCCAGTCATTCAGTCAGTTCTGTAGCTAATACAAGAAATATCGGATCTTTCCTGGACAGACCACAAAGAGTTTTAACCCGGAATGTATCCACCTTTGCGGCGCGTCGAGAACAAGCCCGTTGGGGATTATCGTAAAAACATAATAAAAAAAAAATGACTGTAAATATCCTAAAGATAGTGACTCCTGGGAAATATTAGTCCTGCTAGATAACGACCCTCACTATCTAGGAAAGATCCGAAATATCTAAATTTCTAAATTTTGACTATTGTAAACACGTAGTAGCAATCAGGAAGGAAGCTTGTGGTTTTCACTCAGATACTTTGCGGTGACAGTTGTCCTCAGCTACAGAAACAATCACGACATTAATCCTGGCAATAATAGGAACAAAGCGTCATTACTATATTCTGAAGACCGTTAAGGAATGTTTACTGAGGAAGTTGAAGCGCGTGGGACTGGGACACTGGGTTTCATGTATTTCCGTAAACATCCTGGCGACCTAAGGAAACATCTGACAACGCCACCATGTAGCAAGCGAGAAGCTGTTGGCATCGCTACCTCTATTGCAAAGACGCTAAACTTGTAAACACGTGACAAAAAGCACATTCGTCGAATGTCAGTACAATGGTAAAAGGAGCAGCATTGTAGAGTTGAAAGGTATCTTCATGTGTAAGGAACTTCTTGAAACCAAAACTTGACAACGCGGTTATTAACAAGAATTTTTACTCTTTGATGCTTCGAAGATGGGTGCTGGTTTCGATTAATCTGGCCTCATGCCAGCAATGGCGCAAACATTAGCTGCTGTATGCGGTAGGGGGGTACTGAATCGACTGTCCATAACATCTGTCTGATTTATAGATTGCCGTCGTATGTGTCCAAATCAAGATACTGTGTAGGAAAGCATTGACGTTTCTTTGTTTCACTTTGCCTTCGTTTAAGGTGAAAATCCGCACAGCCTTTTACTTAGTTTTACGTAAGTAAGTTTCAAAAGTTGAGTGGTTTCAACACTGCCTCTAAAGATTATTTTCCTCAAATCAAACTGCAGTAAGGCACAGGAGAAATAATCACGAAAAAAAAGCCGTGAACAGTTCTAATTAGCACCTCTCTTCATTAAATCATCTTGATACCCGCCAGTCGTCCTTAACATACGGCCCTCCTTCTAAGACATAGGTCAGACGTCCACCGAAAGGACAAAGCCGTTGCACCATTTTCATCCACGAGGCCAGGCCAAGATTATTTTTGGCCCGCTTCGCCTCCCTTCCCGTCAATAATACTTGACACCATTTTCATTTACGAGGTCGGGCCAAAGTTCAACCCTTTTTTAATGTTTCGGATCCCATCTCGCAAGAAGAAAAACGTGTTTCTGGTATTGTTTAAAGACAGTGATCTGTAAAGACATCTGATTGTCCTTCCTTTCATTGCTTTGACATATTGTGAAACGGTTACGGCGGCGTTCTTGCGCTTTTTGGACGCTTTCCTTCGCGCCTGGGCTGTGTGACTGAGTGCGTATGCGCTGAAGACAGAATTACGAAAGGTATAAAGCGAGTTTTCCAGCAATATAGGTAACACTTTTTCCGAAGGGTTAAATTTCTTTGTATTTTGTCAAAAAATGAAGATCTTTTCGTCTACGTCCGGCTCTTGGTTAAATTTTCTCGTCTTTGGCTAGAAATTGCACATTGGTATTTTGTGGAGCAACACCTAACCTGTAAAAATATATCCAGATTATAAGACAGCGTTTCTCAACTACTTGCACTTTGCACATCGAATATGATAATAGAAAAACATTACCGTTTTCTCATCGTTGCCAGAATCCGCAACATTTCACGCTCCCAAGGAAAGGCTCTTCATATAAGCTGTGATGGAAACGACTTCTTCCGTCTCCCCTGAATACATGATAATTTTCAATTATCTGAAAATGCTTAATTAACACCTGAGGATATACCTTCTGCCCATTCATATGACTAAAGTCTGGTGGTTCTACAATATGAAGATCAGCGAGAGCGACTCTCAAAAACCCTCAGTAGCTACTTCTGAGCGAGACAGTAAATGGCAACTATATTGTCACAACGAATGAAATCTCATTTGCCGACCTTTTAGGTCAAATGTAGTCTTTTTAGTTTTTTATAAAAGAATTCTATTGAGATGGCTATTTGCTGGGCCGTCCGCACTTTTTCTGCCAGCCCTCATATCTTTTTACTAAGGATAAGGGCTGCAAATTGGTATACTGATCATCCACCCTCCAATCATAAAACATACCTAACTGCAGCTGCAGCCCTCTAGCCTCAGCATTTTTTTTTAACTAATATTAAAATCAGCCATGATCTTGCGTCTGCAACAACACAGGCCAGAACCGGGCGTGGCTGATAGTTTCATACAGCATTATACGCTGTACAGAAAACTCGATTGCGCCATTTTTACTTATTTATAAGTTACGTTACCAAGAAAAAAAAACTTTAATGGTCCAAGACTGAAAACTGCTGCATAAAACATATCTTCGGAATGAGGACTCATATCCTGTCGAGCAGAGCTTTTGCATATATTCAGTTTGTTATAAGCCTTGCCTTGCCTTGCAAGGTGTCCCGGCTCCAACTTATCGATTAGTTGCTTCCGGCAATTTTTTTTTTATCTCTCTACTTATCGATTTGTCAATCTGTCTTATTTTTTTTTCTTTTCCAATAACTGATCTCTTCTTCATGTATTTCCTGTATCTTCCGTAACTTCTTTCAAATAAACACCATACTCATCGGAAGCCTGAACGTCAAGTCAACGGGCCCTGTTGGTTTTATAATAATAATAATAATAATAATAATAATAATAATAATAATAATAATAATAATAATAATACAGCCTAAAAACAAAATGAATGAAAAATTTGGTGTTCCAGTTCAATTTAAACACAACGGCTGTAATATTGCAAGTTTCGTTTTTCTGATCACTCGTTGTTAGACGTTTAATAACCATGACTAAATGACAATACGGCAGTTCAGGCATTCATTAAAATGTACATCAATCCGTACAATGCATTCCACTTTCTCTCTAGATAAGGAAGATAAAAAATAAAATGAAAAGTAAAAGTCGGTTAATGATACGACTTCCTGCTCCAGGAGTGACGTTCCCAAGTGACAGCCTCTTCTCCTTCTTCGGCAAGACTTTTAATGAGGAAAAACAACGAGCCGTCACAAAGACCATCGAGTCGTTGTTGTTGCTCCCTTGACGTGGGTGTCGTTTGTCGCCAGATGCCACTGCTGTGGGAACTGTCACTTCTGATCTCCCTCAAGAAGGGAAAGTGGGGGCGTGATCGAAGGAAGCAGCAAACTCCTGCTTGGTGCCCGTCTCCCCGATACATGATACCCATCAATGTGGACCCTTTCGCTATTTCGTTCACTTGCCTTTTACTCCGTGGCGTTTTACGACCCGTCTAATTACTTTCTCCTGCGAAGCTTTTTTTTTTTTATTATTAATTAACGAGTTTTGTAGGAATTGCCACCAGATGGCGTGATGTTGTTTGTGATGGAACTCGACTTGGGAGGAAAAACTGGAATCGATTAGACAGCATTGATGAAAGCGTATTAATACTTTCCAATACATTCTGTAATATTGCACCCTATATTAATGACACTATCTGAATTAATTATTGGCGTTAATTCTAAACCATTTAAAGTTGTGAAAAGTGAAATAACCTCCATGAAAATATTTCTTGGGCTTTAATTACGAATACGAGTCATATATATATATATATATATATATATATATATATATATATATATATATATATATATATATATTATATATATATATATATAATATATATATATATATATATATAATATATATAGTATATATTATATACTCTCTTTTATACACTTGGCCAGGGGAGGCGAAAACCACTTTTTAAGAAGTCGTTATTAATGAAACAGTCAATCTGAAGTTGCTGCTTTATATCCAGTCGATAAATAGAACTTCCCTTCCTATTTTTTTTTTCTTTTATATTCGCAAGTGGGGGTGTTATTTTTTTTCAGTTAGCTTTCCTAATAAAGAAATGCATTCTCTGGATATCACAGATTACCGCATCGTCTTCCATTTTTTATGTAGTGAAGAAATAAATACTTTCTACTGAATGTCTACTAGAGTTTTACACTAAGAGATACAACCTCATTGAAAAATGAATGAACTGTCAAAGATAGTGGATCCTATTATTAGATAAGAGGTGTAAATTTAAGAGAGACTAAAAAAAAGTAACTATTGAGGATGTAATGAGGACAATTGAAGGGTTAAAGAGTGAAAAGTACAAGTGAGTCGCTGATGTTGGATGGTGATAATGGTATCTGCCAACGGCCAATGCTGCGTAAAATATGTACGAGGAAGAATGTATTTCAAAAGAATAGCTAAGCGGGGTAACTACTCTGTGGTTTAGGAGAAAATTGGTTACAGTGAGCGCAAGATGTCTAAAAATATTCTTCATTAGCAAGACAAGATCAAAAAAAAAAAAAAAAAAAGCAGGAAAAAAGCAATCTCTGTTTACACAAAGAAGAAGGTGCTTGGATAACTCGTTTGTTGGAAGGTGCAGTCAGCCAAAGGGATAACCTCAACTTACTGGTACACCGTTCACGCCAATTTTGAAGATCTATGAACCATTACTGGAGTACCATAAACTAGCTGGTACCCGCGTTTGCTAAGATCAAATGATAGGCAGAAGGGCTAGTAACCTCAACATTTGAAAAATTCCTGAGGAACTAGAAGGCTGAGCCCTACTGCTATTGCCTTCCAACCTGAACCCTACTGACATTACCTTCCAACCTGAACCCTGCTGACATTACCTTCCAACCTGAACCCTACTAACATTACCTTCCAACGCAATGAGGCGTAGGGCAATATCCTTACACACACACACACACACACACACACAGAGTTGTTCTCCAAAATATATAGCATTAACTTTCTACCTTTTGACGTTTTCATGGGCTCCATTTATTTCTTTATATATATATATATATATATATATATATATATATATATATATAATATCCTTTCAAAGTAGGTAAACAAGGGTACAATGGTATGTACAAGTTTTAAGAGCAAGGAGACGCTCTGGAAAAAGAGCTCGAAACCTGAAAGTATTGTCCGTGAGATTAATGTATTAACCAACAGATGAACATACATAAGCATGTCTATATATATATCAATATATATATATGTGTGTGTGTGTGTATGTGTGTATATATATATATATATATATATATATATATATATATATATATAAATAATAACATTGCAATAATTTTGAACGCTACAGGACTGTGATATTACACAAAAAGCTTACGGAAGATAAAATCCCCACATCCACATGTGAAAGCCACAATAAAGTATTAAAGAAAACGTAACTGAAAATGTATGTGTGGGTTTTTGTATGCACATACATACATACATATATGTGTGTCTCAGTAAAACGATATTAATTCCATAAACAAATAAATAAATAAATAAATGAACAAATCCGAGGTGGAAAGTGCTGAAGTGTGGCCCCCAGCAAGGGAACGCAAACCCCGCTCTTTGGAAAGCCCTGGTACGAGGCCCACCAGCCCAAGGCTTCTTGTTTAAAATCCCCCAAAGTGCTTGTGGTGTTAACATTCCATTTCGCATGATCCAAACAACTGAGTACTTGGAAACTCGAGCAAACGAACTGACTCGAAGTTATCATCAAACGACATAAATTTATATATTCATATAAAATGATTAAACGCAGTTTCTTTTAAGAGTGAGAGGTCACCTGTTGATTCTGGGGTCGGATTTGCTTCTCTTACGTACAATATAATCTCTTGAATTATTTAATCGTCTTTATATTAGCTTAGTTTTCCATTCAGTTTATTTTATCAACGTAAGTACAGCGTGCGTATATATATATATATAATATATATATATATATATATATATAATATATATATATATATATATATATCATATATATAAGCCTCAAATGTCGTTTAATAAATATTACGGACAATTGTCGTTTAAAATCGAATTCACTATAACTTTGGAATATATATATATATATATATATATATATATATATATATATATATATATATATATATATACACATATATATATATATACCCAAGTAAAATTATATATATATATATATATATATACTATATATATATATATATATATATATTATATATATATATATATATATATATATATATATATATATATATATATATATATATGTATATATACATACATCCACATACATGAGAATAGATAACTAATAACTGCTTCTAAGCGCAAAGACATATCAGGGGGAAAACGAGACCAAACCATTTTTCTTGGTCACCCCAGAACGACAATTGCGCTGTCACGCCAAGTACATATTAATGAAGAAATGGCTTTATGCTCCGATTACCGGCCATTACAGAGGTCATAACATCTATAACATCTCTGAGAAATGGCAGTAACGCATCATTAATCGCTCCGGAAACTAGACAACCTGGAGTGTGCGCAATCGGAGACCGCCCATTTCGAAAGGCGGAACTAAATTATCTTTATTTCTTTTATATTATCCAAGTCTTGCGAATTTACCTTTCATATTCTTTTATTTGATTGTCGATTTAAGGCGTCTTTATGATGTTCGCGTGTGGCTTATGTATTTGTCTATTACGTTAACTGTCAGACTTGTTTGTTTGTTTGTTTTTATGGTGTTTTTTACGTTGCATGGAACCAGAGGTTATTCAGCAACGGGACCAACAGCTTTACGTGACTTCCGAACCACGTCGAGAGTGAACTTCTATCACCAGAAATACACATCTCTAACCCCCTCAGTGGAAAGCCCGAGAATCGAACTCGCACCACCGCGGTGGCAGGTCAAGACCATACCGATCACGCCACTGAGGCGCTCAGACTTGTTCCGATACTGAGCTTAAAATCAAGGTATATAGAATAAGGGACTTTTTCTATAGACCTTGCTTAAAATAGAGACAAGAGTGCTTTTTTTTTTTTACGATACAGCGCTACAGTACCTTCAACAGTCTTTTGTGCTGTAGATGACAATGGCGGTCGTCTTTATTGGACTTGTTTAGTTACACCATTTTTTTTAATCTGTTTACCATCAAGCAATCTTAAATTATTATTACCCATAAACAAGACCGCGCACTCATACACGTATACCGAATGCGCGCTCAAATTTCGTTACGGATGTAAAGTTTTCGTTCGTTCAACATCAAGTTACTTCCTGAAGCAATCTTATTTTTGCACTCACTAAGGGGCGGAGTGTGGTTTAGCCAAACGTATCCAAAAAAGCGTAATAAATCGAGAAGGCAATAGGTCACGGTGGTTAAGACTCATTATTATATTATAGAAATAATATATATATATATATATATATATATACATATATACACACACACATATATATATATATATATGTGTGTGTGTGTGTGTGTGTGTGTGTGTGTGATGGATGTGTGTGTGTGTATGTAAATATAATATATATAAATTGATGAGGCAGAAGCGCAGAATAGAAATAGATGGAAACGGCTCATCCGAAACGGCGACCCCATATAAAAATGGGAACCAGCTGGGAAGAAGAATATATAGAATTTATATATATATATATATATATATATATATATATAATATATATATATATATATATATAAACACACTCATAAACTCGGGGCACAAAGATGCGAAACTTGCATGAAAATACTTATCAAGCTTTCGTCTCCTTATAATGTTTCATGTGACATCAACTGATAACTGGTGTGTGTGTGTGTGTGTGTGTGTGTGTGTGTGTGTGTGTGTGTGTGTGTGTGTGTGTGTGTGTGCAATAAACACATATATACAAAAATACGTACATGTATAGTTGGTGAAGATTCAAAGGGTTATGGGGCAAAAACAAAAAATTCTTTCGTTACCTCTAGTGTCTCGATCCAGTTAGAACAGCTGTAGGTGAAGGACCAGTAGCCAAAAGTGACCAGACCTGTAGACCATAAAAAGGAGGTGATAACAATAAGATTGATCATGAGAACTCGTCTTCAATCTAGCAGAAAAAATAAACGAAAGTGAAAGTGCAAAATCAGAGAGAGAGAGAGAGAGAGAGAGAGAGAGAGAGAGAGAGAGAGAGAGAGATATAAATCTCTGATGAATGATTTTAATCTAGTCCTCTCTCACTGTTGATAATGGAACTGAAAATGGGATATCTAAAGACTGGAAGAGATGGAGAGGCTGAATTGGTTTTCCATTTAATCTATTTGTTTTACCCATTTCCATTTTCTTCTTTCCCAGCTAGAGTAGTCATCGTAAATATATTTACAATAATTACTTGAAAAGTCTACGACTTTTTATTTTCTTCATGAATGAAACCGCAAATATATAATTATAATAATCTCAGATCTATATATGAGACATAAAAGAACTGGCTACTTTGTTAATATGAAATAGTACTGGGATATGGTCGTCATTTTTATATTAATTTTCCTTTCAAATTATATAATCTAATTTTGTCTCTTTTCAAACTATAGAATTCCTCTCTCTCCTCCTCACTCCACTCCTCTCTCTCTCAATTTCTCGATCTCGTCTCTCTCTTCTCTCTTCCTCCTCTCTCTGCCTCTCTCTCTCTCTAAGTCAAGTTTTACTCCATGACCCATAGCCGTGCAGCTTGGTACACTTCACTTCAAAAGGTCTTGTATTTGTTTGTTACTCTCCGAGATGCTCAGTGAGACCCAATAGATTAAGCTGACATCAACGAGGCCCAATGAATCATAACGGTTCTAGCTTTAAGAAAACAAAAAAAACACACACACACAACGGATGTCCCTTACAAAAAGAAAACAGCTAAGTAGTGAGTCATACTGATCTGGTAATTCAAAAAAAAAAAAAATCAAATGACATTAAGATTACTACGAGTTCAAAATCCGTATGTAATGATACTTTAACTGGGAATTAGACCCCATGCCCTACAAGTTGGAACTTTAATAGCAGAATCGAAAATCCTTTTTAAAACATAAGAATTCCATCAAGTGAAATTTAAAATATTGTGAAATAAATAGTCAAATGGAATTTCAGCGATTTTTTACCTGATTTAGTGATACATCGCCACCTTTTTTGTTTCGAGTTTTCGAAATTATTGAAGAACTACAGATATCAGTACTCCAACTACATAATTTTTCAACATCAATCAGTTTGACTGTAATAAGTGAAGTGGATCCAGTTTTAGGCCTTTCTTACACGTCCTAAATGTATCTATGCCTCTTGAATATCCGTGTTTTTCAACTTACAGCGACTTATGTGTAGCCTAATTTCATGATTGGTAAATCCCATTCTTCTCTGGTCTCCCATTATCGACATCCATTCTTCTCTGGTCTCCCATTACATCCCATTCTTCTCTGGCCTCCCATTATTTACATCCCATTCTCCTCTGGTCTCCCATTATTTACATCCCATTCTCCTCTGGTCTCCCATTATTTACATCCCATTCTTCCCTGGCCTCCCATTATTTACATCCCATTCTCCACTGGTCTCCAATTATTTACATCCCATTATTCCCTGGCCTCCCATTATTTACATCCCATTCTTCTCTGGTCTCCCGTTATTTACATCCCTTTCTCCACTGGACTCCCATTATTTACATCCCATTCTCCTCTGGTCTCCCATTATTTACATCCCATTCTTCTCTGGTCTCCCATTATTTACATCCCATTCTTCCCAGGTCTCCCATTATTTACATCCCATTCTCCTCTTTTCTCCCTTTATTTACATCCCATTCTCCTCCTGCGCCCTACTGCTCGAAAGCAGGTCCACTCATGGACCCGTCAGTTTCTAGTCGATCTGACTTCCATCTGACGCCCCCATGACAAACGAGGACATATTACTGGAGAGGCTGCCTGACTTCCTCCTCCTTCAGCGCAGACCCCATATAACCTGGGCATGTTGAAACACCAGAGACCCAAGATCACCCACTATTGCCTCCCTAGGAGGTCTGTCTGTCTGCTGCGCTAGTAGTCCCACCCGGCGTCGGTCCCCAAGGCTTTACCGAACCCCTGGTCAATTTCCCTGAGGTAGACTTAAGCCTGAATACCTAAAACTAAAGCACTGTTACATCTGATTCGCTAACCACCCCTACCCCCACCCTCTCCTCTCTCTCTCTCACCACTGCCTCCACTCGCAACTGATCAACCCACACCTTTCAATCCTTTGCATCTACAGTGTTTAGTATTTATCTCATAGGTCACTAATAAAAAGGGTAAGTCAGTATTCTTGCGGGTCTTTGTTGGAAAAAACATATTATTAAGCTGGAGAAAAGCCGAAGATATCAAATCATCCAGAAATATAGTTACCTAAGACAACCAGTCAGTATCTAGAGCTCCAAATTAGAAGACAACTGAGGATTTTGGGTGAAACAAGCAGCGATTATACAAAGGCGCAATTCTAATGTAGAATTCGTTACTTTCATCAACATTTGTGTTTTCTATACAATATAAATTAAAGCTTTGGTGTTACATTAAACATAGGGTAATGTCAGTTATGAATTTCACGAGTCATTATTATTTTTGTGGTAATTATTAAATTCCATTCATTTCAATTTTTTTCGTTTCTTTCACTTCATTTTAGAAAAGAGGAAATGTAACGCTTTACAGGAGTGATGTAAAATAGCTTTCAAAATATTCTTACTCTTGTTCTGAGAAAAATGGCGAGGTGAATTTGTCCTAAATATGTCAACAAGAGAAAATAATTTCCATTTATATGACTCGTAAAACTACAGTGCTAGGAACTTATGGACGAGCAACAAGCTTGGAACTGCGCCAAAGATTTTACAGTCTAGGGCCATACTGAAGACTTCTTACGCAATGCTAATGAAAAAACATTTTAGCAAAGTTATTGACGCGCAAAACTATTCACCCCGTAGCCTATATTCTGTCTTGGAATAAGCTTTTACTCTCACCGAGTGATTTCCAAACTTTGGAAGGAATTTCATGGCCACGCGTTTGTTTGCCTGAGGATTCCAGGCTTTCCTGGAAACTGGAAAACGGGGACATGGAATGCTTGAAGGTCTGTACCACTTCCTTCCATTTTTCGTTGTCATCATCCACCTCCATTTTTATTCTTGAAGCTTTTTAAGGAGAATGAAAACTAGTGAGGAAAAACGTTCTTATGTCACTTCTTGGGCAGTCACCACTGTTAGCCAAGATAAGTACTGTATCTCCCATTATTATTGCGTTCATCTTTTCCTGTATGTAATAATAATACTGTTTTTCTTATAACATCCAAAGTTTACTTGGAATGTGGTTGCTCCCCCTTTTTCTGGTTGACCGTCCACCTCATACTTATTAAAATATAAGCATAAATTACGGCAGCATAATTTTTGCAAGATTACTTACACTTTAAGAAACGTTCCCACAAATGAGTCAATACTACAATAGCGTCATGAAGACGCAGTTCATTTGAACCAAGCCCTTCAATAAAAAGTTACACTAGAGAGATGCGATGGATATGAACAGTAATTATTCGTATAAATTCCTCATTCAGAAAGCGTAAAACGTAAAATAATAAACAAATAACACCTCTTATGAAAAAACACGAATTAACAAGTAAAAAATGCGCAGAGGTTTTCTGTACAGCGTCTAATAAAGGCCACCGAAAACAGATTAACTTTCGGTGGTCTCGGTATAATGCTGTATGAGCGTCTGCCTAGTAACCTTTAATCACGGCCCCGTGGTGGCCTGTCCTGTATCGTTGCCAGAAGCCCGATTATGGCTAACTTTGTCAAATAAAATAAAAACTACTGAGGCTAGTGGGCTGCAATTTGGTATGTTTGATCCTTGGAAAGTGGATGATTAACATACCAATTTGCCGCCCTCTAGGCTCTGTAATTTTGAAGATCTAAGGGTGGGCAGGAAAAGTTCAGACGGAAAGACAAAGCAATCTCAAGTTTTCTTTTACAGAAAACTAAGAATCTCAATTAATGAGAAAAACCACTTGCTGAAGTGGAGTCTTGTCGGTCCATGTAAGGACGGTGGAGGAGTCAAGAAGAGGAAAAAAAAAAAAAAAAAAAAAAAACTAGTGACGGGGCTCTATGCTACATACAAAGGTACTGAAGTTTGTTTGTATGGTGTTTTTACGTTGCATGGAACCAGTGGTTATTCAGCAACAGGGCCAACGGTTTTACATGACTTCTGAACCACGTCGAGAGTTAATTTCTATCACCAGAAATACACATCTCTGACCCCTCAATGGAATACCCGAGAATCGAACTCCGGCCACCGAGGTGACAGGCAAAGACCATACCAACCACGCCACTGAGGCGCTCTCAAAGGTACTCTACTGGTATGGTTGCTTAGTGGAGGCTGAGGGTACCAGTTTCTTCATTGCCAAACTTCCGAGAACGAGGTAGTGGTGGTGGTGTTCATATGGTGACGTCAAAATGACCTTAAAGTTATTAATTTTGACCTTAAAGTTATTATATTTCATGTCTGCCTTGCAGATTCTGGCGTGATTCCTGGTATTTGATTGTTCTGGGTTGGATTATTTGCTCTCTTCGGTAACTTACACCTTCATAAGTACCACATCTCACCTTGAGCAACCGGCGCGTACTTCCTATGTAGGTACTAGTTCTGCTGATTACATCGGCAGAAATTAAAATACTACGCCAGACTGCATCAAGGGGGGCAACTTCTGTGTGTTTTAGGAAGCCATTGATAAGTTCTGTAATTTACTGAGCAAACTTACAATATTCAGTACAACAAACAAATAGGTAACCTATACGCAGCATGATTAAGGGTCGGGCCTTGTACAATGACAAAATACATAAATTACACAGAATTTAGTGAGACTCGAATATTACTGTAGTAAGTTACTAAAGTCTAAGTAATGGTGAATTATTACAAAATTTAAGACTACCTATCCCTTAGAAAGCGACAAAATTAGCACCCCTTGAAGACTGGAAGAGTGCAAGAAAAGGAAATGGGAGCAAGAGAGGATGCAATCAAGGAAAAATATATAAATCAAACTCACTTCGTTTGTTTACTTCTTGTCATCATCTCCCCCCTTGTGGGGGTGCCACGATGCGGTGCACTATAGGCATTACTTACGGTTCTTTGCACGTGACTTTGGCCCGTAGCTGCAACCCCTTTCGTTCTCTTTACTGTAACAACTATCATATTCTCTTTCTTCCACCTCACTCTCTACCCTCTCCCAACAACTGATTTATAGTGCAGCTGCGAGGTTTTCCTCGTTACACCTTTCGAACATTTTGCTTTCTATTTCGGTTTAAGCGCTTGAAGACTTCATATGTCTTTAGATAAGTTACATTCAGCTTACATTCAACAATTCTAATAATATCCTATTTAGAATATTAACGGTGTTATTCGCATACAGTAAATTATTAAAACACTTTTCATTTGCAAATGAACACCCAGATATCCTTTTTACCTAAAACTTATACATAGCATAACTTTCTGAAGCCCGGGACGCAGCGTTATCATACGCAAACACACAGGCGGGTGGACAGATGAAAAAAAAAAAAAACAATATAGTCCAGAGCTCGACACCAGGCCCTCTTATTCCGTTAAAAACATGACTTTCCTTGCTTCTGGGCAAGAGCCCTTGCTGTCATAAAGCCAGCTCCATTTAAACCAACCGACTTTGCTACGTGTTTTTTTTTCACAAGATTGAGCACGTTCATGGAGGATTAGACAGGTCTAAAACTCAGCAGCGCACCTACTGAAGTGATGGAGTTTCAATACTTCTGCATTTGGCTGTGTTGGAATAAGTATGGGTAGCTTCTCTAAATAGCTTTGCCAATTGTCATAATATGACCAGCGCCGAAGGGGCAGCAGAGAGAGAGAGAGAGAGAGAGAGAGAGAGAGAGAGAGAGAGAGAGATTGAAAAGTTAGGAGAGGATGAAGAGTAACACGGAAGAAAGTTTATATGAACGTAGGTACAGTAAAATGAATGACAGGGGTTGCAGCTGGGGGCCGATGGGGACTGCCGAGATCCTCAAGTAAAATTTACACTGCTACTTCCTACGGGTGGTGACTGGGCAGTAGTCGATAGGCGATCACCGCGGCCAAGTGCGGTATCACCCTCTGCACCGCATTTGAAAAATTTTTTGGCCTAAAAAACAACGACCTGTACAGATAACTGCAAGTCATGTGACGTTATCACGCACCTAAAAGATGAACAGGAATGATTTCTCAGACATGTATATTATAAATAAACGTGTGCATGATACAAAAAAATTTATACACTATATATATGAATGTATATTGTTCCTTGTCAACGTCAACAATCAAAGAAGTCTCACCACTGACATACTTGAATAATTGTAACTTTGGGGGGGAAAATTACTATGAAAAAAAACTACTAATCAATGCACATGTCTAATTTTTTTCACAATTTAACAATTTGCATTATCGGTAAATCACTGCCCTCTAGAAAAACCCGATTTATTACCACAAACCCATCACATCCCAAAGTCTAATCTAATATATAAGCAAGCCACAATAAACCAAGCCTTAGGTAAGTACCACCAGGGATTCGCTATGGAAACCATAACTATTGCAATTTTAGTATTTTCCTATCCTTATTTTCTCAAGTGTGAACGGTGTATGGAGACAGGAGACTTGAAAGTCCCATTTTCCAGTTTTGGTTACTATGCTTCAATGCCTTCAAGGATTTTAGAAAGTTTGATCCAAATCTTCCTACAGAAATTAACTCTAAAGAGGATTCTAATTCTCAAGTGTTAGAACTTTCCAGCTACCAATCATCAGGTTTTCTACCAATTAGTTCCTTTGTGTTTAACGCACGAGATCATAAAAGGAGTATGATTCCTTTATTGGTTCCAGCATAATTACTTCAAAATTTAGTACTAAGAGCTTTACTGCACGTTCTTTTAACTTAACCTTGTAAAGCTGCACAAGTTAATTGGTTTATGCCGTTTATGTCTATCCATTCACACTAAACTGCTGTATCAGGTAGTGTTATTTATGCATTTTCTTCGGTAGAAAATTCCTCTGATCTAGAATAAAATTATTTTTGAGTATAAAAATACACATCATAGGTATACAACTCATTACAAAACGTATCCGGGTAACCCCCAAAAAAACTATTGTTTACAGTAAGTACTAAACTGAGCACTATACAACACCCGCTTTATTCTGGTTTACATTAGAAATTAATGATCTTTTGTTAAGTATTCAAGTAATATTCGTGCTGAAAATGCTTCAAGGATTCTGCTATAACTAAAAGTTTCTTGCCTTCCAACATTCTCTTGTTTATATTCAGTTACCAGCTTAACTTGGCATGAAACCCCCAATTAACACACTAAGCTAGTGGAGCAGTTTAATTTTATTTTTCAGCACACTTCAGTAATTACAAAGCTTAGTACTAATTACAGACTTAAAACTTACGAGCCTTCCTCACTGTTTCAAAGCATCTTACACAAACACTTGAGCGAAGTTTCACTTTCTAAAACTTAAATTATTCACTCATCTGGAAATTCAATACCAGGAAAAGGAAAACTAAAACCCAAGCTAGAGTTAAATACCTGAATTAGCTTTTATTGAAGTAACTTAATAATAATACTCTTATAATCTCATCAAAGAAAAAAAAAACCTTCAGTGACCTTCACAGGTTTTCTAAAACTTGAATTAATCTGAAAATTAAATACCAGGAAAAGGAAAACTAAAGCCCGAACTCGAGTTAAATACCTGAATTAGCGTTTATTGAAGCAACGAACTCGATAATAATACTCTTACAATCTCATTAAAGAAAAAAATATAAAAACCTTCCGACCTTCTCAAGTTTCAAATTTTCATTCAGGAAAGAAGCCCCAAACAGCCATGCAGTTCCCTCGCTCATACTCTTGTGATTTATCTCCGCAGTATTACTGTATTTGAATCAAGCTTGTCAATTCACCATTGCTGGAACCTTTCAATTAACTGGTGAATTGCCTCGATGCAGATGACATGTAATACAAGGAAACTGGGAAACTGGAAAAACTGGGTCACACGTCCCATTAACTCTCACCACTGGGCCTTCCAGCTAAGTGTAGATTTCGTCACAGGAAAACATTCCCAGTTGCCGCTCCTCAAATCTTATCAAGTAACATGCCGTGAGTAACCACAGTATATTCCAGTAGTTTTTCCAGCGCTCGTTCTCCTCAAGCACTTATGCCCACCTCATCAATGATCTCGCAAGGTTACGCTCTGTCCTCCCTGCCATCGACAACAGCCTGTTATGTTCAGGTCATGATAATTATTTGACACTATACAAGCCCACAATTTCAGTTTCAAAGTTTTGTGTAACAAAAGTAAAACTAAATGGAAAAGTTAGCGAAAGCTTCCTGTACATAAGCAATCTACATACGTACTACTGCGGACTATTTTTCCATTTAAGATCACGATTAACTGATATCAAAAGATTTACTTTTGACATTTAAAACTCACTTGTAAACCTAATATATTTTTGCATTATGCCTAGAGAAAGTCAAGATTTTAAAAAACTATCACAAACAACACAAAAAGGAAAATATTTTAAGTCTTTCAAAGCAAAGAATTAACCAGGTCCCTGTAGCTGCGGTCTGATCTTAAAGTTTGAGCAATTTTAAACCAACAAATCAATGTATACAAACAGCGAACAGCATTCGTATCATTCAAATGCCTTGTGATGCTTCGATTCTCACTTCTAACATTAAGAAACAAGACCAAAGGTGCTACACTTAATAAATTTTAAATTATACAAGCTTAAGTGAAGTGTAAATCGGCGATAACGACCCAGGTATATAGTTCCCTGAAATTAGAGTAAAAATGTCCTTAAATAATCTGATTACACGTAATTGCACAAAAGTTACGTATCCCTAATCAAAATGGGAGAGGGGAAAAGACAGATTACCTGTTCTTAATCATTATTAATTCATGGTAAAATCACTGCGATATATGAGAGAGAGAAAGAGAGAGAGAGACACACACACACACAGAGAGTACTGTCACCCACAGTGTTCAGCGTTCAAAAACCCATCCGTACACCCATCAAGTACACGTGCCAACCTCAACCACAAAGGCTGCAAGGACCATCAATAGACTGGGCATTATGCACCAAATCTTTTAAGTCGGTTTCTGTACTCAAACATCCCTTAATACATTTTAGAGTTAATAAATATCGAGACCCCCGCCCAGCAGTAACAGAAATTTACCTATAAAGGCTAAAAACTGAAATTTTCAGCATAAACTCTTAACAACAACCTTATCGTATGCCTTACCCTTTCGACAGTAAGCAATAATTCAACATTTTTCAATGTAACACCTCAACAAACCTTACGTGTATTCGAACTAAAAATCATTTACACCTAAGCTAAAACTGAAGTTCCTAATAACCTTCTGTGAACTGGAAAAGCATTAGAAGTACTTGGTTATGGTTTACAGTCGGGATGTGCATGGCAGACCTAAGTCTGCCATGCACATCCTTTAGTCCACCTTTGCCTGACAGGCGGCTCTGCCACCCCGGCAAAGGTGGACTTTCTGTCAATTTAAAATAGTAATTATTATTACAAATAAACTTAAATATAACTCTATACTACTGGTGCTGTACACTTATCTCCAGATAATGCTTAAAATCACAAATTACAACGAAGACTAGGATTTTAAAACTAAATTTGCTCGAACAGATGTTAGTTAAAACCGCAAATTACAATGAAACTAGGATTTTAAAAATAATTTTGTTCGAAGAGTAAAAGTAAATATCCATCAGAGCCAAAGTAACGCAATTGACAAATTACACGAGCTGTCACGGCAGGTAATTAACATAACTGAAACTAACTGAAACTAGTATCTTTATCTTTGTTTCACTGTCGTAAGACTAGAATTAAGTTTAAAAATAAAAAGACTACTGAAAACAAATGTAAGTCACATCACTTCACTTTCAAGGCCTTCCGTAGGCGCTCTAACAATTATAAACAAAGTTCTACTATGAAACCCCACCACAAATCCATCAGGGAACAGCCACTACCAATAATACATTAGTGCTACTTAAAACTACCCTATAAAGCTTAGTTTTGGAGAAAATCTTTAATAAACACCGTTTAAAACTTAGTCTTGAAACCTGAATATTTGGTAAAATTTACATTAACTTGAGAAAATCAAAACAGTTTCCATGTACCTTTAACCAAGTTAACAATTATACCATGGAGCCGATAAATGAAAGAGCCGAAATAATCTTTGATTAACTTCTTTAAATTTGTAATCACATACATTTAGTAGTAAAAAGTTCCAAGAAATCATCAGCAATTATACAGCAAAGTAATTTTTAAAAGTACCAAACTAGTTTAAATTTGAATCATAACATTAACTTGTTGATTACCAAGAACAGAATTTAACAATATCCGGTTGTTAAAAGTAATGAGCGAGAGTTATAAATTATTTAGATTGCCAAATATTTTCACCAACTAAAGTTATGATGCGAGCAAGAACGGTCATCAAGAAACACGACATATAAACATATCCTTCTAAATAAAAATTCGAGGCCGCGTTCCAGTTAAGACAAAACTATTTAACCAAGGTTCAATAAAACCAGTAAAATTCTAAAGTTAATAACCTGTCATGCAAAAGAAACCTACGGAATTATATGTGAAAGTCCACAAAGTATACTCATACAATTGAATAACTACCCATTTCTGGAATACGAACGAAAATTTCATTACAGTTTCACTTTATCTTAACGCAGACTTGCCCAACAACAGAATCGTACGAAGCCCTGAAAATCAACGAGAAAACTAACAGAGCAAATAATATCAATCACTCATAGCTACACACCATCACTCTTGGAAAACTGAATAATTTAAAATTACTTACCGAAGAAAACGACACTTACGAAGTGCCAGGGTGTATCAACCTTCTTAATAGCCCTTATATCCAACCAGCAACTTGGGGAATCCACGATTCCCCAACACAACGAACTGCTCAACGCCGAAACGCGAAATGAACATAATACCCGTGACCAATATGCGAACAAAACTGGAAACTTTGGCAGGCAGTCTGCAAGGACTTGCCAGCTTGGAATTGTAACTGTGTGGGCGGTCGGGATTATTCAGGAGCCAATGATCACTGACTAACAAGAAAGCACCCCGTACCCTTCACACAGGCTGCTGGAATTCGTTTCTCAGTTGTCTTGATTTTGTTCCTTAATTTCATAATTTTGCAATTTTGCTAATAATTTTTCCCCATTTTTACAAATGTACGTCAGTAATACATGAAACCAGCTTTAAGTTTAAGGTGTATTATATATATACTATATATATATATATATATATATATATATATATATATATATATATATGTGTGTGTGTGTGTGTGTATATATATAAATGTATAATAAATGTATGTATATATGTATATGTCTACAATGGTTCTTGGAAAATGGCACAATAACATTGATAGTGGGCAACCTTCTCTAAGCGACCTTCTTACATTAAAGGTGCCTGTAAATAGTCCATTCACACATCATACATTTACATTCTTTATATAATACTTTTAACCATGAAATAAATTTATCTGATAATCCAAACTTTTCCACAATTCTAAAAAGAAATGGCAGGTTCACCCTATCAAAAGCTTTGGAGCAGTCCAAGTTAGACATCCAAGCATTCAAATGATTTTCCCTTACATAATTTATTATGTCTCTTATTGTATTATTGCAGTGAATTATAGATCTGTTTGGAATACATCAATATTGTTCAGGTGATGTGATTTTTCCAAGTACAAGTTTCAAACTATTTGCCAATGTTTTTGCTAGAATTTTATAATCAACATTTGACAGAGTGATTGGTCTCCAGTTTTCAACCAGTTCCAAATTTCCACTTTTTGGACATAGTTTCATTATTCCTAAATTTCGTGATTCCGATAAGTTTCTTTCTTTCAGCATACACTTTATTACCTCTGAAAAATCGTTTTTGATAATATACAAAATCTTTTATAAAACTCCACAGTTAATCCATCACTTCCAGATGATTTTCCTTTATTCATTTTATTCAATGATTCCCATAATTCATTTATATCAAATTCCTCCCCTAAAAGTTCACTCTACCTTTCTTTTGCATTTCTCAAGCAAATATGATTGTTCTTCGTGATTTCCCTCAATAAATTTATACATTACTCTAAAATGGTCGTTAAGAAACTGAAGAACAGCCTTTGTATCAATTAGCATATTTCCACTTTTGCCTTTTGTCTTCTTTACAAGGTAATTGCCTTTATGTTTTTTATTTTTCCCAAACAAGTATTATTACGTATCCCAATAACTTCCCCGTACGAGCTTAATACATCACTAAGAGCAGTTTTGCATATCAAATGTAGCCTACCTTATTGAGACAAATGTACAGACACTGCTGAAATTAACTACTTTAATTTCCAGACCATTAGGTAAACAAGTTACTTTTTCATCATAATTATTTAGAAAAGTTTCATATATACACATATTCCGGAACTTCAAGATCACTTTATTACCTCTCATTTCTTGAACACCAATCAAATCTTCAATATCAATTCTGTTGAAGTTCGGTTTACCCGAAAATATTGAACCAACGGAGTCTTTTCTCCTAATGGGTGGAGTATAAAATCAAGCCATTTTTCACTTCGTCCGAACGCTCTAGACGTCACTTCTATTACGTCACAGCCATAGGGGGAGGGCATATGGCCTGCCCGGCCGGCATATTTCCCAAGTCTGGAAGAGTTTAGGGATGGGGAAAATTAGGACCAATCAAAGCGCGTGGAGGTGATCCATGACGTCACAAGCCACGCCTTTTAGCTCTCTCCTCAGTCCTATATCCATTACTGCCGCCAGTCACGATGCCGAAGAAATACTTTCTTCTCAATTTCACAGCTTACGGCTTGTATGACATATACATTTTAGTCAGATATATCTAAACTTAATGCAACACTAATTTAACAACAATATATTCTTCAAATGAGATACACCGTGAAATATATTATGCGTTATTGGCTTCTCCCTCTTGGTAAATAATATTTTCACATCGCGAATTTCTAAATTATATACTTGAAAATGCATGTTTAAGGCCATTTATAAAGGGTTGCGATAACTCAGGGGATGAATCAAATAATATACAAGATGGTAAAAATGATGGTATCTGACCTGTTTGTAGGGGAAAATAGAGAGAGGGAGTAGGCTTACATCACGAATTTCTATTGACATATGCAATTTCGTAGTAATGCACATTACTGTGCATTGTATAAAAGCAATATACTGGTCATAACTAGGCCACGAACAGGAATCAGACTGATATAGTCCCTACTATTTACAGGAACACAGTTTCAGCTTCATTCATTAAATTATTTCAAGAGCTACAGTGACCTCAAGGAAACCTACGGTATTGTTGTTTTGGTGATCTAAGTTAGCCTAATGTAACCAAATATAGTTACGTGACAAACTCATCCTGTCAGTAGCTAATCTGAATACGGTTGTTTTTCAAGGTGCACTTGATAAGCTTTAGTAAAAAATTGCCTTTTTGAGGTGGATTCCGTTTTCATAAAACCTTCCAGATGTCCTTACCTGATTGGCCCTTGTCATTCATTGTGTACAAATATATAAAAAGTTTTATAGAAAATTTTTTTGCTTTTGATTTTTTACTTTTCATACATTGTGTACAAACAAATAAAAAGTGACAATAAAATTCAGTATTGAATACTTTTTAGTAAGCTCTTACAGGATTTTTGCTTAAAATTCATTGTGTACAAAGAAAACACTGATTATTTAATTCATTTAATATTCTTAGTAAACCTTACGTACTTGTCATTTATTGTGTGCAAAGAATCAAAATGAGTATTTCATTAGTATGTAATACTTTTAGCAATTATAGGAGTGCAGAATACTACCTATTTACGGAGTTACAGTAGACTTTTTACCAAGCTGAACTAGAGCAGAATTGATGCATAAATTTATTAGAACTGCGATATGCTTTAAAGTAAATGTGGATGACACTTTTTTCCAACTCTCTTACAACAGAAAATTTTATGCAAATATTCAACACGTATCAATTAAAGCTAGGGATAACGGTAGTATATGAGTATATGGCTATTTTCATCCAAGCTCACACTCAATAGCCAAATGTATGCCTTAAATTAAGTGCATGACATTTTTTTACATAGATTTTTGGCATTATGCCAAGCACTGGGGCAACTAAGGCCATTCAGCGCTGAAACGGATATTGACAGTAAAAGGTTTGAAAGGTGTTACAGGAGGAAAACCTCAAAGCAGTTGTACTAAGAAGCAATTGTTGGGAGAGGGTGGACAGTAAGATGGAAGAAAGAGCATTTGAACTGAGGTAATAGTAAAATGAATGAAAGTAGTTGCAGCGAGGCGCCGAAGGGACGCTGCAAAGAACCTTAAGTAATGGCTACATTGCACCAAATGAGGTGTAAATTATATACTTGAACATGTGAGTAATTATATACTTGAACATGTGTAAATTATATACTTGAACATGTGTAAATTATATACTTGAACATGTGTAGCACTATCCCCCTACGAGGTACGTAAATTTGTTATCAAAACTGTATCCTCCACATTTCTTTCAAGCATAAGGCAATTATTATTTTAGTTCTGTACATAATATCATTTTATAGCCTGAAACAACAGGCAGTAACGCTTTAAAAACGTTCCATGCTCCATGCTTTTAAAACCGTCACTTTCAAAGTCCAAGATTCTTGATGTGAGTCGAAGTGCTGAGAGTTCTTGGCCTCCTGTCTGTAGTCTGTAGTGCTAATTACAGGTCATATACCATCATTTTTACCATAGCATTAATTTTACCATCTTGTATATTTTTTATTCATCCCATGTGTTATCGCAACTCTTTCTAAATGGCTTTAAACACACTTGTTCAAGTATGTAATTTAGCCACAGCCACTTGGCATGAAAATATTATTTATGCAGTAAATATCGACTTTGTGAGCAGGAATTAAGTATATAATTTAGCCACAGCCACTTGCCATGAAAATATTATTTATGCAGTAAATATCGACTTTGTGAGCAGGAATTAAAAAGGACAGAGCACTATTACCAATATGGAGAACGCATAATATATTTCACAGTGGTTCTCATTTGAAGAATATATTGTTTGTTGAATTGGTGTTGCATTATGTTTCGATATATCTGACTAAAATGTATAGGTCATACAAGCCATAAATTGTGAAATGGGGAAGTTTTTCTTCGGCAATGTGACTGGCAGTAATGGCTATGAGACCGAGTGTAGCTCAAAGGCGTGGCTTGTGACGTCAAGGATCAGCTCCACGCGCTTTGATTGGTCCTAATTTTCCCCATCCCTAAACTCTTCCAGACTTGGGAAATGTGCGCCTGGCCGGCCGCATATTCCCGAAGTGCACTCAACGTTCGGCCAGACTCGGCCAGACTCCGCCCGTATGTCCACTGTGGGCGGAGATATCTCACTTTCCTTACAGACGACGCATTTCGCATTTCGCTCCGCAATACTGCCCACTTCATTCTTCTCCCAGTCATTAACTTATTTCTTTATGTGTTTATTATTTATTTCTTTGTTATGTAAACATGAAATCGTATGAATCTGGTGGTGGTTGGCTGTCCTGCGCAGTCGAAGCTCAGCATCTGCACAAACGAACGCAGTGTTCTTCACAATTTAAGCTGATATATCTAAACAAGGAATATAACATTTTCTTGGCTGTTTTGCTTCCACTTAGATTCAATAAACTTTCGCTGTTGAGAACCACTTTACTCGCTATTACATAAGAAACTTCTTACTTTATAGACTTCTTTTGCAGACGACGCATTAGGCTTCTACATATTTCCATCTGTTGCCGTTTTTACGTACTGCTCACTCGCCATGCCGTTCATTCTTCTCCCAGATGTTCGCTAATTTTGTTAACTTTTTATTTTTATGTTATGTCAACATGAAATTTGATGTATATCCATATTTACGATAGCAGTATACATATTTTGCTATATAAAGCAATATTCACAGATTCATCGTAATATCATGCTAGCCAAAGTTCGTTCAGAGAAAATGCATATTTTTACATTAGAACCTGAATGGTTATCATGCTCATGACAGTTACGCGAATTGATCATAATAATGTGGTGTGTTGTTTCATATACGAATAATATTTGTATTTATATAACTTTTATTGCTTATTTATAATTTTTCTGTGGAAATTATCTAAAATTGTCTAAAATAATCAGAAAGGAGGTGGCGATGCAAAGACACACTCCTCCGAGTCCTACTAAGAGACTGCAGTGCATACATGTAGGCAAGCGACACAAGGGAGTGAAAAAAACTTTTACTGGGTACTACGCATTTATACCTTTTTTTTTTTCTCACAAATATTTAGCTTTTGAGTGATGTCTACACTGAATATGTATTGGAAGTACTGGAAAATCAGATAAAAAATACTACTGAACATGAGATGAAGTGTGCATAATTTATGATGTGGCCTTATGCCGAAGAAGAAGAAGAAAAAAAGGTCACCATCCCCCAGAACATGTTACCAGAGTTGATGAATTTCGATTTATTGTAGTAAGTGACACTGAAAAGGATATATATTATAATGTAGATCTCGCCATTGGCATGTGTGATTATATGATTGGCAATACTGGCAGTGTCTGCAAGCACCAAATTGTTTGTGGTGAGACTGCTGTTATGAATCTACCTCAGGTGCTGGATAATACATCAGAAACTCGACACTGGTTAGCAGGAGTGGCTAAGAAGGGAACAGAAAAATTGCCACCAGTAGAATTTTTTTAGATGAAATTATAATATTCCATGACGTGCATGATGGTTCTAGTAGTATATTTGCGCTTCTCCTTCCATAAAGGTGGAAGCTGTGTCAATACCTCCTCTAGAAAATGAGGTGGCCAGTGAGGCTATTGATCCACTTGACAGCTCAATTAAAAATGAACCACCGCCTAATGACCATTTTGCAGCAGCAGCAGAAGTTTTTTCTGACACACTGCATACACTGGGAGTCAAAAAAGTTAAGTATATCTTAGTTTTATCAGACCACTGAACTGAATAACAGCTCTCCCAGGGCTGGCCCGAAGGATTAGATATTTTTACGTGGCTAGGAACCAATTGGTCACCTATCAAGAAATGGATTTCTATCACCAGAAATAAATTCCTCTGATTCCCAATTGCCGAGAATCGAACTTCGGACCACCGGATTTGTAGCCGAACGCGAAAACCGCACGTCCAACGAGGAGCTACTGGGAGGCAAAACTTCTTGCAATAGTGTAAGCTTTTTCATGAAGAAATGAAAGGTATTGAAGTCGACTAACAATCTAAATAGCTTCTTACATTCTTATGGAGCATCATTTAAATTGTCTGGAGCTGGCTAGGGGTAAAATACCTTGTCAACCAACATCAGTTGCTAGACGCCCAGTTGGCATGCCAAGAGGAGATGCCTCAATTGGAAAGGGCAGAGAAGGAACGTCTGATTTGCTCGTAAAAGCAGCTAAACGTAAGAGAAACTTGGCACTCAATGTTGTGCTGAACCAGCAAAATGCCAAAAGCCATCAACATTAGTGAAGTGTTAAGCCTTTTGTCCTATCTTTGCTAGTGTATCTTCGTAGCTCAAATTTCTGAGCTGTGGTGCCCATCTTGTAACTGCTCTTTGTACTTTCTTTAGTTCTATATTTATGATTCTTTTTGAATGAGATTTCCATACCACTGCTGCCTACTCCAGAGTTGGTCTTCTGAAAGATAGTATCATTCCTTTCACCATTTCTTCATCCACTGTGAAAAGTACCTTTATACAGGGTGTCTCAAAAAAATGTACTCACTCTTAGAATTATGAGAAAACCTTTATTTATGGACATAGAGCGAAATGAAATAGCATCGAATACATGGTCATCAATTTGAACATTCGCAAACATGATTCTTCAAATACATTTGTCTCATGTATTCGATGCTATTTCATTTCGCTCTATGTCCATAAATAAAGGTTTTCTCATAATTCTAAGAGTGAGTACATTTTTTTGAGACACCCTGTATTTGCTAGAATTTCGTTGCACCTCTCACTTATCATTTCTGTGATCTTCAGATTATATTTGCTATTTACTATGACTCGTGTATGTGTCACCTACTAGCATCCATGTGCGTAGCAAGCTGCTTATATAATTATTATCTACAGACATTTATTGTAATTGTTGAAAATGGGTTTATTTTACTATAAGTCAGCAGCAAGCAAGACCATTGATCTCGCAGCTTAATATTATGTCCATGTTTGATGTACATAAAAAGTTCGTTCATTTATGCAACATTTTGCTGCAGTGTAGATGACAGAAAGTGATGAGCAGGTTGTAACAACAGGTAAAGCATGTATGGACTAGAAAGTTATAACAGACTGACAACAAGGAAGAACTCCAAGTTATGCAAGGTTGCCACCCTTTAGAAGTGAATATATCTGAAAGCAAAAATGAAGGAACACAAACTAAGTATTGAACTTAAGGTCATTGTATCATGAAGCGAAAAGAATTTTTCTGAAGCGTACTATCTAAAAAAAGGAAGGTTGAGCCTGTACATTTTTGACATGTGCAACTAGAATAATACTACAGAAGTGTGTGCAGGGGTAAGAATTGAGAAAAAAAAATTCCTTTTCATAATCATCAACATTCCTTTACCCAATTCATCAATGCCTCATACATTTATTTTCCACATTGGCACCGCCTGCCCTTCAGTGCACTTGGTAGTATGATGTCTCAAGCCATACAAAAAGGTGGCTTTTCAAAACATTAATAACAAAAATAGGATTGCTTTCTCTTACATTCACCATTATCTTTCTTTAAGCAATTCTTTGGAAAGAAAGAGCATACAATACATTGGGGCTTGCGACTTTTGTCAACATACTGTGCTGGAAAATGCCTTTCAGTTAACCTACATTGAGTTTTGCTCCCTTTATAGCCTAACCCAGCGTCAATCATTTTTCCATGATTTTTTGCGATCCATCATATTAGTGGAGAAGTGGGATATTCAGTCTCCAAATGCAGCATTAACTATTATGTGCCAAATGGATTGGTACCATCTTTTGCTCTTTCTTTTGTAAGGATTTGTTGAGCAAAGTTGATGAATCTTTCAACTCCCATGCCCCCTCCCCCATATACATACTATATTCTTCATGAACACAGGGCTGGTCAATTCCTATCTCCCTTTTTTGACTGAATTTTCACTTTATATGTCCTCACAAAAGAAAAGAAAAAAATAATTCCTAAGGTTATAGGCTACACCAGAGTAAAGAGAAAAATTAAAAGGGCAGTCAGCTGACTGATAAAAACAAAACATTAGGTATTTATGACAATAGTAAATTAAATATTGTGGTTTATTACTAAATGTAATGTTTACTCTATTGAAAAACTAAAGTTTATCTACAAATTCCTCTCGTATATAGTAAAAGAAAAAAGTTAGCCCACACGTCAGCTGAAGAATGTAAACAAAACTCCGGGTTTAGGAAACGAAGCTCCTTTCCTCTTAAATATGCAAGTCATTTGACTATTATTCATATTGATTAAGTAAATATATATAATAATATCTGGAAACTCCATCCACTGCCACATTTTGAGCTTCCTTTACGATGAAATACGATATATTTGTGTAATTGTCATGGCAACCGTTCACATCCTAATGTAAACAAACTTTCACTTTCGCTAAACAAACTTTGGCTAGCATCATATTACAATAAATTTATGAATAGATCGATTTACATAGTAAAATATGGATATTGCTATCGTAAAATATGGATATATATCACAATTTCATGTTTACATAACACAAAAATAATAAAAACATAACAAAATAAGCTAATGACTGGGTGAAGAATGAAGAAGGCAGTATGGCGGAGCGAAATGTCTGCTAGGAGTGAAATATCTCCGCCCACAGTGGCCATAGGGGCGGAATTTGGCCGTCTGGCCGAACGTTGAGTGCACTTCGGGAATATGCTGCCCGGCCAGGCAAGGAAAGTGTTTGAAAATTTTCTTTTCCTATCTACATAATTTCACTGTCAACAAGAAAATGTTCAGTGTTTATGCTTTTCTTGATACTTTAACCTTAGACATTCATATTGCCCCCGTTCCGAAAAAAATAGGAGCGTGGTGTATGGTGTTTTACGTTGCGTGGAACCAGTGGTTATTCAGGAACGGGACCAACGGCTTTACGTGACTTCCGAACCACGTCGAGAGTGAACTTCTATCACCAGACATATACATCTCTGACCCCTCAATGGGATGGTCGAGAATCGAACTCGCGACCACCGAGGTGGCAGGCCAAGACCTGTAAAATGTCGACCTTTGTTTACTCTGCTCTTCTTCTCTCCCATAAGGCGTAATTAAATCAATGCGCTTTCTTTGAGTACAAAAAAAAAATCACAGCACTGATCCCATTCCTGGAACATAGGCTCTATACATCTGTCAAACGATTAACGCCATAACGACGCGTGATTGTTTTGAAATAAGACATCTCAGTCTTTCTTTTCAAACAGAGTCCCTGGGCCCTGAATCACGAGCGTGTGACCATCCCTTAACAATAGTTTCTCTCTCTCTCTCTCTCTCTCTCTCTCTCTCTCTGCGTTCCAGAGGGCCGTGTGGGGGAGTAGTAGGCCGGAGTCTCTTTCCTAAATGTCAAGTTCGGAAAATCTGAACACTTCGTCTCCGAGGAAGAAACGAAGGACCGAAGGCTGTGAGCTAATTCAACGACATTGGCAGTTTCCGATACTTTTTTTTTTTCACTTGATCCTTCAGACTCGTAAAATCAAGAGTATGAGTTTTACCACATTCCTATAATGATCTATCCAGAAGGAAATGATTGAACATTTACATTCTCAAAGAACTAGTCACAAAATTGAAACAGATAGCTCCTTCCAAAGTTGATTTCCATATCTACAGAGGTAACTGTTGTTGGATTCAGCCAGCCTTGTGTTGGCACGGGCTCTTGCTCTTCAGGAGCCCGTCAAAAGAGATAATTGCTAAGTTTTATAAAGTCGCTCCAGACAATTAGGCGGAAATGCATCAGGTTAAAAAAGCTAAAACTAGGCAAGTTCAGAAACTGCACTTAATTACCGTGAATCTGCACAAATTCCTACGCAGATTGCTATTGCACGTCAAATCCTATATTGTCAATGCTGTAAAATCTTCTGTTTGTTAAATATGAGCTATTTTTATATTCTTTAGAATAAAATAGTCAAGAAAATGAACTGAAACCGAGATGTTATTAGAAAACGACCTTGGGTGAAAAAAAGTACTTAAAAAATTTAGGTTGTACCTGGATGGCTAGACCTAGCACACTAGTCCACACCAGGCCTCTTAATTACATCAACACCTTGACACACTGACAGGCTACCTTTGGGCAAGAACCAATGCTGGCATAAGGCCAGTTTAATCCAAATCAACCAACTAATCACGGTCGTCTTAGGGACATAGTTGCGTATGTTAAAGAATTAGTTTTTAAAAGTTCGGTCCAGACGTTATCACTAACACGGCGTAAAATTAACAGTTATAGGCAGGATCTCTCTCTCTCTCTCTCTCCATATCCTGAAGTGAAGCACTTCCTCCAATACTCCCCGAAGGAGAGAACGACCCCCACGTTCGAGCTCCATTTCGGCAATATCCGTACCACCTCCCAGCTCCCCCCACCCTCTGCCCTTGCAAACACCCCCCCCCCCACCACCACCTCAGCCATCAGCCCCGCTATCCCCCCCCCCTCTCTCTCTCTCTCTCTCTCTCTCTCTCTCTCTCTCTCTCTCTCTCTCTCACCATGAGAGTAGGCACATACTTTCAGGCACGTGTGAACTTGACCCAAAAGTGATCGAAGTCATGCGTTCTGTATTCGGACTCATTTCCTTCTTCATTCCTCGCTGTTGTATCCATATCGTGATACAGTTTCGCATGTGTGTATCTGTGCGTGTTCGAAGGTTTACTCGGATAAGCAAATACAGTTGTTTCTAGATGGGAGTGCATTATTCATATACTTCGTGCTCGTACTCGTTTCAGTGTCATAAAATTCCAATAACATGCTTAGCACGCCTCCACAAAATTGGTGGACTATGAATAAGAAACGGATATAAATGGGTGACGTGAAATTCGATACTTGTATAAAAAGGAGACGAGGAAAGAAAACAGAAGGAAAAGTGACTGGAACGTTCGCTTTGTCAGCTAAAGTTCCCAGGTTCAATTTCCGAGCCAGTTGTAACGTTTTGTAAACAGTTTATTCCCACAGTGCACCAATTGATCTGAAAGGGTGGGGATGGCCATCTCATTCTAAATGCGGAGAACTGGAAGGTTAACACACACACACACATTTGCCACGCTGTAGCAGCGAACGACTCAAGGTTCGAACCGTAGAATGACAAACTCTGACTTCAATTAAATCTTAGAAACAAAGGGTTTCCAAGGAAAAAAGATCATACTTAGCCCTTCTAATTTTGTCATTGACAAGAGCCCTTTCATCTAAATAAGTGGCGCTTCTTATGGGGCAGAATGAAAGACAGTAGGGTTGACGGAGTTGCTCAGCTACCTTAGGTGATACAAATGTGATCTTAATTGATGATAATTAGAAGACAAAAAGTTGCAACTAGGTACCGTATAGGGACGCTGCCAGAACCCGTCAGCAATGCCTATCTATAACGTTCTACGTGAACCACACTTCCTGGAGAAATATATCTCCTTATCTTTCTCGCAACATTGCTTTATTCTTGTATAGACTGAAATAGAAAATGAACGTTCTTGATCGGCCCTTCCTTTAAATGCATAATGAAAATTTTTTCTTATCTCCTTATATCAGGAAATTTAATCTTTTCGAAAAAAATTAATTCATAGTGCGGTTAATATTTTTTTACAATCACTATCTACACTTCGTGGTCTTTGCTCGTCGGTGTCCTTTGCTTGAAAGAATAATAAATTATTACTTCTGTTCGCGTCTTTCAGTTTCCTGAACATCTGGTACTCCAGCTTGAAATCTACAGCCAAATAACTGAATTTTAAAAATCTAAGAATCATCATAAACTCACTTAATACAGATATATAAAGAAAAACTTTTCCGTTAACTTTCAGAAGCTTCAGAACTCGAAGAGTGTTTAATCCTAGTAATTATTATTAATTTTTTCATGGTATTAATGCATATTCATACAATCTTCAATGGAGACTTACAACAAAGTAATTCCCTTGTTTCCCGTTTCACGGTCACCTATTGCAAGTAGTTCACATCTCTTCGAGGTCCATTTTCGATACTAATTGTCTTTCCTTCATTGATAATCCTCACCCTTCAACTTACATTATTTTTCTTCATTCCTATTCATTACATCTTACTTTCTCTTACGTAAAATACCAGTGACTCCCGAGGGGCGGGGCGGGCAGAAGTTAGATGAGAGAGTATTCAGAACACAAGACACAAGACACGAGAAGTCGTGCCAAGTTCACTCGGGTCTTTTCAATCTCGATCGCTCATGACATGACAGTTCTCGTTCACGCGTCGTTTTCAACGACTCGAAAACGCTGCTGCGAGATGCAACTATAATTGCTGGGTTCGAACTCGCAGCCGTGAAGGCCGCTAGGCACGTGCTTGAGATTTCGTCGAATTCTATCTCATTCCTGTATGCCCTCCCCATCCCTGGACACCCGTCCCATTCCTATGTGCAATTCCCATCCTTATTTGTTATTCCCATCTCTGTTTGCCCTTACCTTGCCTATAAGCCCTTCCCATCCATATATGCCCTTCCCATCCGTGCATGCGCTCACATTCCCCATATGGTCTTCCCATCCCTGTATGGCCTTCCCTTCCATATATGCCCTTACCATTACCGGACGCCCTTCCCATCCCTATATGACACACTCTCTCTCTCTCTCTCTCTCTCTCTCTCTCTCTCTCTCTCTCTCTCTCTCAAAAATATTCATGATTTTTCCGTCAATTATGTCTAGAGTCAACCCCGTCCCTTCTTACGAACCTGTATATAACTAGTTTCCCGTATTAGCTAGATTTCTTACTGATAATGTTTCATTTATCTCCCACGTTAAATGGAGATTAATCTAGGTTTGCTTTTTAGTTCAGATGCAGTCACATGGGTTTCATTCAACCTTTCTTGCGACAGATATCAAATTACTTTTATTGTTGCAACACCCGTTACCGCTTCAACCATTCGACTCATCGCCTTCATCAGTCATTATTAGTAGTTTCCTAAATTTATATTTCTCTTCAGTTACCATAACATAAGTGAGTCTGTTGTATTTCCTTATTTTGTTAATACAAGTAATGCAAGCGGTTGTGTTATTTTTATTCATTTTTTTAATAAAAGTCGTCATTTCAATGAAAGTATATGTAGAGTAAATCATCAATTCGACAGCTAAGTTCTAAAATTTTACTCTATCAATCTCATTTATTCTGTGATTGTATGTCGTCTTTTTTTTCTTTTTTTTTATTTAAAACAGAATTTCTTACTCAACAACTTTCCGCTCTAATAGTTTTGATCTAAATCTAGGCTGTCTATGCCCGCTTCGGATTCCTTCTTACTAAGGGGAGAATAAAACAAGTAATTGGTGTCAGGAGTCTTCATTTATTAAAAAGATATTTTTCTACTATTTTCACAGAATTCGACAGTGACACCTTAGGCCTTTAAAATCACAGTCGGATCAAATAATCAGGCGATTAAACTTTTGTCATTTTCATGAACATCAGATGAAAACGTGTAATATAATATAATGATAATAATAAAGAACCCTTGACGTGGTGAAATTTCCAATGTTAACCATTAGAATGTTGACCTACGAAACCCCAAAAGCGCTTGAAATTTCAAAAGAAACACGAAAACTGGCTCTACTCCACACCGATAAAGAATATGAAAAAATCCAGTCAGTCAAGACTCATGAGTTAGCGAAATCACAAGATATCAAAGTAAAAAAAAAAAAAAAAAAAAAAAAAAAAAAAAAGTACACCTGGCAATGACAAAGGCACATCCCAAGCTAATCTAACATTACCTACATTATCATAACCTAGAGTATACTATGCCAGGATTAATCCTGTACTGTACTACCTGGCTGGGGGTTAAGGGGTTCCACTTTGAACCCCTTATCTTAAGCTTGACTGTAAACCATTAACCTACGCTAACCTAACCTAGTAACTGCTCACCTGGATTCCCACTTAATTTAGTCTTAAAATTTTCCCAGCAGTATTGAAAGGCATACCTCTCATACTAACCTATCCTAACCTTGAGAATAGTGATCTACAACACATATTAAAAGAGAATTACAATAATTATAGTTATAGAGAAAGCATTTCAAAGCCAGGATATGACATTAATTTCTGGCGTCCCTAACATTTCAAACGTTTATGGAAGAGTTCAGGGCGTTTTGGTTAACTATCACAACGTCAGAGCAAAAACCCATATCGATAATTTCATATGGATCTGTGTATATATACATGCATAGTATATATAAACACACATACATATATACATGTGTGTGTGTGTATAACAGCAATCTTTCGGACATCTTTCATGAAAAAAATTTTGGATCTTTAACATACAGTCAACTAAGAATTCATTCAAAAGTTATTTTATTAATGGCCAGTGGCCACCTTTTCAAGAAATAATGGATTGCAAAGTTAGTGAAAATCCCAATAATCCTAGTTAAAATTCCATAAAATTTTGGAACAGGCTTCAAAGACAAAAAGATGGGTTCAAGTGTGAATCCATATATGTATTTATTTCAAAATGTAATCCAATCTTCTTCGACCCACTCTGAGCCTTTGGGAGATTTAATTAAAACCTATTTTTCTTTTTAAATCTTGGATTTATTCTTGGATTCAGATTAAAAATCTTATGCATTCTCCCATCAATTCGAAAACTTTCAATGAAAATAAAAAAGAAACCTGGGTCCACAACTATGCCCGCTAATGGATGTGAATCCAGTTCAAAATCGAACACTTTTCGTTTTCCCGCTAAATTATACTGAGATCTATCATGATATTGTTTGACCTTCTCCAAATGTACATTTCTGAGACTTCGCACGCGTTTCCACATGGTTATAGGAAACTTAGTCACATGTTGGATGACCTATACCCCACCCTATACAAAATTACTTGTAGTAAAAAAAAAGTTTAGATATGCAACACGATGAAGCCTGAGTCATCTTGGAATCTCATGAATTCTCTTTTTCACCATAACCCCACCCTTCACAAAGTTTCCTTGAAATCCATTTGTAACAGTTTGATATATTTTCTTTTGAAGAAAATCCTGGACTTGGATTCGCACCCTAATCTTGCATCATTCGAAAATTTAATCCTCCTTTCTTTTTTGTGCCGTAGCTCAAGTCTCTACTGAATCATACTGAAATCGATAAATAATTCTTTGAGATATACTGAGGATAGAAACTCAGGAAAATAAACAAATAAATAAACGGACTCTAGTGGACCTATAACTTCTCTACAGCTTCGAAGGCAATGGCAATATACTATATATATAGATATATATATATAATATATATATATATATATATATATATATATACATATGTATATATATATAGTATATATATATATGTATATATATATTATATATATATATATATACACACATATTAAACCAGTATAATTGCGTCGAAGTTTCTTCGGCTTAATCGAGTTTTCTGTACAGTGTAAAGTGCCTATGAAGCTTTCAGCCAAGGCCTGGCAGTGGCCTGTCCTATATGGTTGCCAGATGCACGATTATGGCTCAATTTAACCTTAAATAGAATGAAAACTACTGAAGCTAGAGGTCTGCAATTTGGTATGTTTGATGATTGGAGGGTGGATGATCAACATACCAATTTGCAGCCCTCTAGCCTCCGTGATTTTCAAGATCTGAGGACGGTGGAAAAAAGGCGGACGGACAGACAAGCCGTCACAACAGTTTCCTTTGACAGAAAACTAAAAATATAGGAGAGAAATAATTGCTACAAAGGAGTCCATGATTTCGTTTCTCAGACTGAAATTTAAGACAACTGATGCTGGAGAACCCTCATTTGAGCAGGAAACATCGAAGACTGAAGGAGGTGCAGAGAGCGATGACGGTTTCCTAAACGCAGGGATCGAGATCAAAATATAAATACAGTTTTTCTTTGTATGATTCCACTTTCACTTCTTCGCCCATCCTACCTCCAAGCAGGTCCTGTTTGTGAAAGCAGAAAGAGGATGATGTCTCTTGCTTACACGCATTTATTTCTTTTTATATTGTGACCCCAGGGAGTCGAGGCGTTAACAGCAGTTATTCGCTTGTAGTAGAGAACTGATTAGGGGACACACACATTCTCTCTCTCTCTCTCTCTCTCTCTATATATATATATATATATATATATATATATATATATATATATATATATATCATATATATATATGTGTGTGTGTGTGTGTAAAATATAAATATAGATATAAAATAAATAAATAAACAAATAAATATGTATAATATATATATATCTTAATTCTTCAAACACGAACTCACACAAAATAGCGAAAATAAAAACAGGAAGACGATTATTTCACAATGGTAGGAACACGGAAGGAACCTTCAGATTCAAACAAATTAAAACAAAAGACGTAGGCAAACGAAATCAAAAGATGATGGTGACTTGAAACGATGGCAGAGGACGTTGTAATCCTATAAAAATTGACAAACGATAACAGTCATGAAATTTGACAAACGGATTTGTAGATACAAAAGATCGCAGTCACATTATGTGCAAATATTTCAAACGAAGATGAAGGCCCACAAAAACGAGTGGAAGCATAAGAGAGCAAATGAACATAACAATAAGAGCGGATTAGAAAGTAATGGAACAAGGATAGGGGGAGAAACTGGCAAGCAACGTTGGAGATACAACTGATGACACATAGACTGAATTGCTTGGATTTAGAATTTTGGCCAAACGCCAAGTATTGGGACCTATGAGGTCATTCAGCGCTGGAACAGAAATGGACAGTAAAAGGTTTGGAAGGTGCAACAGGAGGCAAGCCTCGCAGTTGCACAATGTATCAACTGTTAGAATAAGGTGGAAAGTAAGACTGAGGAAAGAATCTGAAAGGAGGTACAGTAAAAGAAATGAAAGGGGTTGCAGCTAGGGGCCGAAGGCGCGCTACAAAGAACCTTAAATAATGCCTACGGTGTACTGCATGAGATGCACTGACGGCACTAAGCCCCTACGAGGGATGACATATAAGCGATAAAAACTTGTCGATGTGAATTACCTTTTTGATGAAGCAAACCATCTTTGGATTTCCCGCCATAAAGACTACTTTTGTTTGACGAACAACGCATCTCTTTTTGGGATTCGGTGGAACAAGGTTATAAATTCAAGGCCTATCTCTACACTTCTGGTATCAGTTGGTTGGTTAAACAAGAGGTCCACACAAGACCTCATACCTTTTCATACCTCGCCGCAATTACGAGCCGCCCTGACAGTTTTTTGTACGTAACTGTTTATTCACAGCCATTGTGGTTCCACACAGGCATTTGAGATAAGGAAACTTCTTCAGGTTTTGTGCGTATATACATAATATTCAAAACCGGATCTTTGCTTAACAAAATGGATTAAAATATTTAAAAATGTAAAAGTACATATATGCATGTATATATATGTGTGTGTGTATGTGTGTAGTACAATTGTTAAAAATCATTGGTAAAACCGTTGAATATAAAGTTTTTTAAAAAATGAGATTGATAAAAATAAAACAAATAAGTCCGCAAGAGAGAGAGAGAGAGAGAGGAGAGAGAGAGAGAGAGAGAGAGAGGTGACAATAAGACAAAATGAGTCATACCCCCTTGTCAACAGCATCTAGAAGTGCAGCAAGCATCCCAAAGCCGCGGCCGAAAACCTTAGCAACGCCAAGCAGGTTAAAACTAAACGGGAAAGAAAATGGGAGAGGTTATTGAAACTAAACGCGCGGTTATTCCGTTGCCACTTGCAATTATCCGACTCATTTCTATAATTGGCTCATTTGGCAAATGAGTCGACGTATTACTGGCGGACGCGACGAGGCAAGAATGGGAAATTGCTGCGTGCGCGCGTGCGTCACACACGGCGTAGTTAAGTATATCTTAGTTTTACCAGACCACTGAGCTGATTAACAGCTCTCCTAGGGCTGGCCCGAAGGATTAGATATTTTGACGTGGCTAGGAACCAATTAATTATCTAGCTCATTGTGGGATCCGAACCACATTATATCGAGAAATGAATTTCTATCACCAGAAATAAATTCCTCTGGTTCCGCGTTGGACGAGCCGAGAATCGAACTTCGGACCATCGGATTGGTAGCCGAGCGCGAAATCCACTCGTCAAACGAGGAATTACACGGCGTAGTAAATATTCCTCTAGGGAGAGCTGTCAATCAATTTCAACCCCTAAAGCACAGTCTTTTCAAACCCGTTTGCATACCTGGACGCATTCGTTTTCAAATGGGGAGCTCTCTCTCTCTCTCTCTCTCTCTCTCTCTCTCTCTCTCTCTCTCTCTCTCTCTGCTCATTCATAAAAAGCATTTCACTTCTTTTATGAAGTATAGACATTGTTTCACCTGAAATATCTCTTCGAATACAATCACTGTCTCTTACTCAATTAAAGCTACCACTGACACTATTATCACCGTATCTCTTACAATCTGTACCGTTGCGTGAGGATAATTATAAAATAAATTCTCTTTAATGCTATTGTGGTTTCTTATAAAAAGGATGAGGATGACTTCAGCAATAGAAGTCTTATCATTTCAATTGCGATTATTATTACTGTTGTCTAAGAGCCCCTCACACACGTGTATATATATTATATATAATATATATATATATATATATATATATATATATATATATATATATATATATATATATATATATATATATATATATATATACGAGCTAAGGTTGACACAACTAATCCTAGACCACAGACTTAAAGAGATTTAGGAGCAGCTTAAAGAGGAAGGAGAGAGAGAGAGAGAGAGAGAGAGAGAGAGATGGTATTATGAACTATACTTGCCACTTAGCAAATTTTGAAGATATTATCCTCCATACCTAACCACCTGACAAAGCGCTAGATGTGTAAAATTGTCAAGCACCTGACCATAACAAAATCCAAATATAATCAGTAGAAAGGAACTTTTTTGGCAAACCATGAATCTTTCACGCTAACTATTATAACGAGACTGATACAAGCTACTTACACGTGCCTCACCCCCCTCTCCCTCCTTAAAATAAGGAAATTCACCAAACAGATACGAAATACATTTTCATTTTGCTGACAATGGTCATGGACAGTTTTCTTGTATCAGACGAATGGCGCATACCGAATGAGCCACATATTTCATGCCACGTAATTATATTACTTATTCAGTACGAATGCACTGTAATACCTTATCCACCAAAGGGGTTTTAAGGATGACACGCTTTAGTCCATCGCAGTGGCAAATTTCTTCTACAGAGGCCATATTCTCCAGCCAATTAAAATATGCAAAATAGTAGCATCTGTGGCTCTGGTTCAGGTGGCTCTACAAAACTAGCGTTACCTATGACATATAGAATCTTTTCAGCTAAGACTCATCCCAGATTGAAGAAGATAGACTGGGGGTCTTCTTTGCGCATCTAAAGTTCAGAAGTTTTTCACTGTCGTCTTCAACCTTTTTCATTCCGATCTCTCTCTCTCTCTCTCTCTCTCTCTCTCTCTCTCTCTCTCTCTCTCTCTCTCTCTCTCTCCTTCTTGGAATAAGACCTCGTCTGGTTTTCCGTGTATACAAATAGCAAAGATTCAGCTATACTGATCTAGAATAACTCGTGATACCAGAGGAAACTCTTAGAAATCTGAAAATTAAGACTTGCTCCTCTTTCACCTAGGAACTGAGCACTATGAGATGATGGAGACGTTTGTATCAATTAAAATCTCTCTCTCTCTCTCTCTCTCTCTCTCTCTCTCTCTCTCTCTATTCGGTCTTGAGCCGAAGAGAGAAAAATAGGTAAATGGATAAAACATTCTGGAGTGAGACTATAAAAGCTTGTCCAGTCAGCCGTTCGTCTTGCCTCTTCCCAGTGTGCCTCTCACTGTTGAAGTAACACTCTCTCTCTCTCTCTCTCTCTCTCTCTCTCTCACACACACACACACACACACACATATATATATATATATATATATATATATATATATATATATATATATATATATATATAGATAGATATATACATATATATAGATATATATAGATATATATATACTATATATATATATATATATATATATATATATATATATATGTATACACATAATATATATATAGGCAATTAAAAGTTCTTTTTTTTTTTAAACCCTCCAGGAAAACACTTTCTTATAATATTGTATACCAAAGGAAATGAGTTTCGCGACACAATTGGCATTATTATGAAAACGCTAAAAAAATAGAAGTTATGGAAGAGGATGCTGAATATACATATTTACCTGTAAAGCGCTCATGTGTATTGAACAAAAACACGAGTAGAGAACACTTGCGAATACATCTTTGTTCCCGCACGTGTTTCCTACGCATATTTGTGTTCAAAATGCGTAGGTACTTTACACGTGTATGCAGATTCCTTTCAATACCTTATATTTTTCAGCTTTTATATAATAAATGTGACTTATACATATATAAATATACATATACACACACAAATATATATATATATATATATATATATATATATATATATATATATATATATATATTATCAGAGAACGACGTCCGTCCTAGTAGTGGTTACTAGGCGACACAGTGCATGTAAGCCTCCAACCATGGAGAGGCATGCCTGATCGTCACACGCATACACGAACGCTTTGTCTGCAGGGTGTGAGCAATAGGCCAGAGGGACTTAGCGCTCGTTTTTTTGCCCGTTTTTATTGCTTTTCAGAGCATGCTTTCTCTCTCTCTCTCTCTCTCTCTCTCTCTCTCTAAGAAAGGGAGAGTAGCGGTTTCCAGTGGCATAGTACAAGAGTGTAATCACATACTACTCTGTGATTTAGGCTGCAATCACATACTACTCTGTGTTTTAACTATCGGACGTTGAAAGGGGAAGTAAACCATCATAGAAGTGTTCATAAAAAAGTCTCCTTCCTTTCATCTGATAAAGTAATTAAATACCTTGTGCGATACAGACTTATGTTTCCTATAAATCAAATTTTGTTCAATGTTTGAACGTATTTTAACTATTATGTAGTCAACGGCATAGTGTTATCGTCGCGTTATTAAATATATCAATTCCTTTCCGGAGATTCCAGATATCTACTGAGATTTAAAAAAAAAAAAAAATAAATAAATAAATAAATAAAAAAACAAACTACACACACACACACACACACACACACACATGTCAGAAATGCCCCGTAGAACCGAGTATATATAATGCTTATAATACTTATAAAACGCTCACCCACGACCCATGAAAATCTCAGTCGAGGCCCACGAAACTTTAACCAAGGCCTGGTGATGGCCTGTGTTGGCACCTATAGCTGTGCCAGACACACGATCATGGCTAACTTTAAAATTAAAAAAAAAAAATCTTCTGAGGCTAGATGGCTCTAATTAGGTATCTTTGATGCTTGGAGGGTGGATGATGAACATAGAAATTTGCAGCCCTCTAGCCTCAGTGGTTTTAAATTAAGATCTGAGGGCGACAGTAAAAGTGCGGACTAATAGCCTTCTCAAAAGTTTTCTTTTACAGAAAACTACAAGCGATGTTAGCAGCCTTAAAACTCCATATGACTTTTAACACAACAGCAATTTTGACGTCATTTTCGCTTGTTCGTAATACTCTAAAACGGTGGAATTAAAAGGTCCATGACAACTATGCAACTGAATCGAAAGTATATATTGCCATCGCTCTCCTACTCGGCCGTGCGTCTTCTCGTTAGAGTTAGACGTTAGAACTACCAAGTCCAGTCCGATATGGCCATGAGCCAGATCGAGGCTAAAGAATGGAAAGTGAGAGAGAGAGAGAGAGAGAGAGAGAATAACTCCTTTTCGGAGTTCTTAGAGAAGGCGAAGGCCGCCGCTATTGCTGCTGCTGCTGCCGCCGCCGCCCGGTAACCTCGCCCCGATGGTTTTGGTCAGGTTTCTAAGAGGAACCTTCGTCCATTCGGACGTGATCGCCGGTGACCGACGACGCTGCAACTTCCGCCGAGCGTTTCTCGACGAGGGATCCTCGTTTTGTACAACAGGGAAGGAATCGGGAAAGTATTTCTTCAGGTTACCTGGTTTCCGACGTCCTTTCTCTCGAGTTCGTCGGAGGGCCACTCCCACACAACTGGTTTGACAGTTTTAGTCGAGTCTGCCAAGTGAAGCATAAATTGAAGCTCACAAGTCAGGCCACCAGTTTTTTCACTTCTTCCAATCTTCTCTCCCCGGCATGCCCCTCCCCTCCTCCCTCCCCCCTTTTTTTTTCCTTTCCTAACTCCTCCGTCTCACCTCCATTAGATGACTTCTACATTCAACTCCCCCACCCACATCACTTGCCACCGCCCCCCCAAAACCCCCCACCCCAGCATTCTAATATACCCCCTTTCATTCATCTCCCCCGCAACACCCATTCTGCCAGCCATAAACTGCCGTCCGTTATGTCTATGTTTGTAGCCCTACGTTGTCCGGTTTCTCTTGGATCCGGCCGGTCGAGGATAACTATTTTATTAGTCGTTCACCTGGACTGGTTAAAAGATCGAAGAATGTGAAATCCTTCTCTAGTATCTATTCAGTGCAAGACGAGAGTGAGAGAGAGAGAGAGAGAAAAAAAAACTTTCACTGGGAACGAGGTTTTCGAGCTTTTTCCTCCGTCGAGGTTTGAAGGCGATATACGATTAGCTCAATTATTTTCTGATAAATTACGTACTGATCTGTTATTGGCGCGTGATTTCTTTGCAATAATTCTCTCTCTCTCTCTCTCTTCACACACAAGCGCACATTCATAAAATTGTGCATTTGTATATACCAGATTCCATACTGATAAAAGTAGGCAAATGATTTACTCTACCCGACCATTTTTATCTTACTTGATACCGAATGTCCGGAAATTAGAACGTGTTGTTTTTGCTCGTTAACTACTGAGCCGTTGTCCTTCCCTGACGTTTTAGCAGGAAACTGCTGACTAACACACCCTGTACACCAGGCTGTACATCGGGCTATAAAGTGCAACTGGTGTACGATTTACAGGAATTAAGCATCCCCTACGGTGTTCGCTTCAGAACGAAGATGCTGAAGAAATCGGGGAAATTCCTTCACTTATGATCTTCATTTAGCTTTTAATTTACTTTTCAAAAGTTTAATTAACTTAAAAAGGATTTTTAAAAACTTGAATTCACTTCACCAGGACGAAGAATTTCCTATAATATGACCGTAAAGTCTTTATTGTAAAATCTAGTATTAAATTCATGAACTCTTTATTACAGTCAATCTCTACAACTAGATGATTCCCAATTTGCTTTAAAGTTTTTTTACAGTTATTTGTATAATTCACGACTGCTAAAGTAGAATACCAAAGATAGATATTTAAATATGCAAACCTGCGAGTAAAAGTATGCTTAAGAAGATCCAAAGTCACACCAACGGCAAAATGACAGAACAAGTATGTGTTTAGAAAAAAAAATGCCTATTTCGCAGAAATAAAATTACCATAGTCACAAATCGATCCAACCTTTCTTGGAACAGAGAAACTGGAATATCTTGAGCTCGTCTTCGACAGTATCCAGGATATGATGTCAAACGGACCAATTCTAATAATCATTTATTTTTGTTATATTTAAATCATCACCTACGTACACATTCTTATAAGGAAAATCACACCAGAAGAAAGGAACAGACAGACATGAATAGTACAACAAACACCACACAAAAACTCCCCCATTGACCATTGATGATTATCGCGTAAGAAACGTGTATAAGTCGGTCTCTTGGAAACGCAGCCCCACTGGATTTTTTTTTTCTTTTTTCTTTTTTTCTTTTTTTTGTGGCCGTGTTATCGAGTTCCCTTTCAGTTTTGCCATCCTTATGCATATGTCCTAATTCCGGTTTTCTTGGCCCTCCCTGATCGCCGCAAGGAATATGTTTTACAGTTGCCCGGTCGATCTTCGACCTCTTTCCCCCAAGAATTTCCCAGTTATTCACTATTTTTACCAATCGACCGTCCTCCGTTCTTTCCATTTAACCAAACCACATCATACCACTCTGGTCCATCTCTTTACTTCTAACTTTGGAGCTTTCCTAAATAGTGACCCCCCAAGGGTAAAATTTTAAACCGGTATGTATCCACCTTCACGGCGTGTTTAAGACAAGGAGATGACCATAAACAGATCAACAAAAAATCTGTAAATATCATATAACTATAATGACCACAAAGAAACGTTAGTCCCACATAACGACCCCCGACCTTTGCTGGGTCACTATCTAGGAAAGATCTCTAAATTTTTTATCGTTATATTTCCGACCATTTCAGCCTCTAAATCTAGATCTAAGGCCAAGCGCTGGGACCTAGGAGGTCATTCAGTGCTGAAACTGAAATTGACATCATGGCTAACTTGAATCTTAGAAAAAAAAAAACTTAGGGTAGATGGCTGCAATTAGGTATGTTTGATGCTTCACAGATGAATAGGAGGAAAACCTCGCAATTGCACTAAGAAACAATTGCACTAAGAAACGATTGTTAGGAGGGGGTGAAGGGTGAAAGTAAGATGGAAGAAAGACTGTGAACGGAGGTACAGTAAAAGGAATGAAAGGGGTCGCCGCTAGGGACCGAAGGCACGCTGCAAAGAACTTGAAGTCATGCCTACAGTGCACCGCATGAGGTGCACTGACGGAGCTAACCCCTACGGAGATGATGACGATGATGCTTCTGTTAATGATTTTTTTAATGTTTCTATTTCACTTGTTATCACTGTTGTTTATTATTACTATTATTATTATCATACAATGGAAGAGATTAATCCTATACCCCAATCTATTTTATATTTCCACCCAATTTTTGCAAATTAAACCTCTTACCATCATTTGTCTTCATTCTCGCCGAAGTTATAGTTTTATGGTGATGTTTAGGACAGCAATTCACATAAAAACGAGCGCTTCGCTTAACTGCCCTCTCTCCACGCATTAATCTTGGAGCAAGAGAATGTGTGTATGTGATTTATTTGTGATAGTTACCTCTTGCATACATAAGAACTTTACAAAGTTTCTCCCAGAAAGTATATTATATTATATTATATTATATTATATATATATATATAGTATTATATATATATATATATATATAGTAGATATAGATATTATTATATAGCACAGATAGATAGAAGATATATACATATACATACATCCATATAAATACATACATATTCATATATATATATATATATATATATATATATATATATATATATATATAAGAAACAATTCCGAAGTACTGCATTTCCTGATACGGGTATGATTCACTATTCTGACTATTGGGCATTGGGCATCTCAAGAGCGCTCTAAACTGGATAATGACGCAAGTAACTACTACTTTTTTACAGTTCATTATATGAGTCGACCATTCTAACACCCCTTCATAGTAGGAATGTTCAATATTGGATGACGATGCATAAAAAATAAAGTCAAGCTTCTGTGCAATCAAGTTTTCTGTATAGCCGCTACAGCGTATAATCAAGGCCAATAAAAACCGATCTATCCTTCGGTGATGTCGCTATAACGTTGTATGAGCCGCGGCCAACGAAACTTTAACCAGGGCTCGGTAGTGGTCTGTCCGATACCGTTGCCAGAAGCACGATTATGGCTAACTTTAACCTTAAGTAACATCAAAACTCCTGAGGCTAGAGGGCTGCAATTTGGTATGTTTGATGATTGGAGGGTGGATGATCAACATTCCAATTTTGCAGCCCTCTAGCCTCGGCAGCTTTTAAGATATGAGGGCGTAGAGAAAAAGTGAGGACAGAAAAGTGTAGACGGACGGACAGACAAAGCCATCGCAACAGTTTTCTTTCACAGAAAACTGAAACAAGCACGAGGAAACAAAGCTAACATTATCCAGCGGAAAGTCTAGCAACTTGACAGGAAATGCCGTCGCAGCTGTCCAAACAGGACCTTACCCTGGGTTTTGTTGTACCGCATCATCACCGTAGGGCAGCAGACTCCAGCCATAATGTTTACATCCGGGTATTTTCCCTCTGATCCCATTTCGTAGAATCGGTGTTTAGAAACAGAGCAATCAACGTCTGTGATGGCGACTACAGATAAAGTTCAGGATATTAGAGATGAACAACGGTAATTTCTCGTTTTTTAACGATCTGAGCCTTGGTATACATGAGTTGATTCTGCTTTGGCGAACACTCAGATTCTGCTTCTTTCCTCGTTCACCTCTGTAGCTGTCGATCTAACAACACCGATCAGCCATACAACTTTATTAAGTTTACCTATTCATTTTATTTGTGCAATGACAGTTTGAGTTAGGTGGCAGGGAGGGGAGGGGGTTCTCTAGAGTGCTGCGACCAAAGCAAAAGAGGCCTTGTGTTGAATCTTCGAAATGATTGTCTATTGGAGACCTGATTCGGTCTTTCAATTAACCAATCTTTTTCCTTCGTTAGCTGACGCTCTCCGGAGAGCGCCTTGTTCGTTAACCTTTTAAACGTTCCTTTCCTTGGCATGCAAAAATATACTTTAATTCTTCTGTGAATGAACTAAAGATTTTCTTTGCTTGATTAGTCAGTCAATGCTGATTTGCTGATTTCTAATTAGACGTTGTTTTATCGACATCTTGGTTCGTTTTTCATTTCAATTTTCTCGCTTTCTCTCTTCTCAAATAACTTCAAAATTTCGCTCTGACGAAGATTTTACAGTCCATAAATTACCTCATTAATCGCATCGTTCGTTCTAACACAATCATTCTTTTGTGATCGATAAAGTACTTTTCCCCGCTTTACTCCAAACTTTGCTTTCTCATCCAGCGTGAAGCCTCATTTTTTCTATTGTTGCTGGGGACGTCCGCTTGCCCTCCTCTCCTCCGAACAGTCCGCAAAGGCGGACGGTTCCGCACCACTGCTCCGATGGCGATGTGAAATCTGCTTTATGGTTTCCCGCGTTAATTAGATATTGCAAAAGGAAGATCCTTCTTCTTTTTTTTTTTTTTTTTTTTGCTCGATTCGGAGGAAGGAGAGTAATGATCCAGAAGAGTGGAAAGTCTCTTTTTCCCTATTTTTTTCTTCTTGGTTTTTTGGTTTGACTTTTCTGTAATTTTTTTTTCTTCATGCTCAAGGTGGTTTCTATTAATTTTTGAACGATCGTGTAGTTCATTCCGTCACTAATAGTTTTGTTAGCCCGATTTTCTATTGTTGTACAATACTGTACTACTTCTTTACAATGTAGTTCAAAAATTAGGATTTGAAATACCTACTATTCTATATGTTCTATATGAATAAATATACTGTATATCGGTATAAAAGTTCCTTTCTCTGGTAAATAATTTATCCTAACACTTCATCAACAATGTGGAATCTACCACTCGCCATAATCTTGCGAGTGCTACTTACCTATTGGTAATGCTATCTTTCATTGTCTATTACTTCTACATTTAAATCACCCATCGACACCACTTGCATATACAGGAATATACAGCACTTTCTTATCAGTATTCTGTGTTCAACCAGTCCAACGTTTTGGTACTTTTTTACCTCGTTATTCTTTTCGTTCTCATAGCAGCTTATACCTTTTCACAAATTCCATCCCTTAATTTCATGGCCAAAGCACTCCATCAACTTGCGACCCATCTTTTCTTCTCCAAGTCCCTTTGCTTTCTGCTTCATATTTCCTTTCTTCTCATCTGTTTAAGCCTAAATATGCATCAAAGAAGCCACTCCAGCTTTCCGTTATTTTATTAGCTTAGCCATACTATCGTAAAGGCGAGGAAAAACATTCCTTTAGTAAAATCTGACTTTTACCTCTAATAGCAGTCTTCTTTAATTCTACAACTTCAGAGTACCCACTGCCTCAATTTTCCTTTCAACTATTCTGTGAATTCCACTGTACTCATTATATAATTATCCATACACACACACACACAACACACACACACACACACACACACACACACATATATATATATATATATATATATATATATATATATATATAATGTGTGTGTGTGTGTGTGTATATATATATATATCTGTGTGTGTGTGCCACTTTTTGTAGCCACATAAGTACATGTATACAAACATTACGCCACAAACATCGTTAATGTCAACTTCACTACACCTCGGGAATAACTCACACCAAAACGCTCTGTCATAAGAATATCCAGTTTGCTAATGACTTTAAAAAAAAAAACATACCAAGAAGACTTATCTTTACGTGCTGTTTATAATCCAGTTATCCTAACTGAAATAAAAGGCCTACCTGTACTTGTAACAGCTGGTTAAACCGGAGACATAAGAACACATGACGAGGAGCCTGTAATTGTAACAGTTGGTTACACCAGAGATAAAAATACCACATGAAGAGAAGCCTGTATTTGTAACAGCTAGTCACACCAGAGATAAAAAGACCACATGAAGAGAAGCCTCTACTTGTGACAGCTGGTTACAGCAAAGATATAAGACCACATGAATAAAAGCCTGAACTTGTAACCAGCTCGTTACACCACAGATAAAAAGACAACATGAAGAGAAGCCTGTACTTGTAACAGCTGGTTACACCACAGATAAAAAGACACATGAGAAGAGACCTGTTACTTGAACAGCTGGTTACCCACACAGATAAAAAGACCACATGAAGAGAAGCCTGTACTTGTAACAGCTGGTTACACCAGAGATAAAAAGACCACATGAAGAAAAGCCTCTACTTGTGACAGCTGGTTACACCACAGATAAAAAGACAACATGAAGAGAAGCCTGTACTTGTGACAGCTGGTTACACCAGAGATAAAAAGACCACATGAAGAGAAGCCTGTATTTGTAACAGCTGGTTACAGCAAAGATATAAGACCACATGAATAAAAGCCTGAACTTGTAACCAGCTCGTTACACCACAGATAAAAAGACAACATGAAGAGAAGCCTGTACTTGTGACAGCTGGTTACACCAGAGATAAAAAGACCACATGAAGAGAAGCCTGTATTTGTAACAGCTGGTTACACCACAGATAAAAAGACCACATGAAAAGAAGCCTGGACTTGTGACAGCTGGTTACACCACAGATAAAAAGACAACATGAAGAGAAGCCTGTTTTTTAAAAACTATTGTTTTTTTTTTTTTAATGACAGCTGGTTACACCACAGACAAAAGACCAACATGGAAGAGAGCCCGTATTTGTACAGCTTGGTTGACCAGAGATTAAAAAGACCACATGAAGAAAACCTGAATTTGTAACAGCTGGTTACACCACAGATAAAAAGACACATGAGAGAAGCCTGTTAAACTTGTAACAGCTGGTTACACCAGATATAAAAAGACACATGAAGAGAAGCTGTAAATTGTAACAGCTGGTTACACCACAGATAAAAAGACCACATGAAAAGAAGCCTGTACTTGTGACAGCTGGTTACACCACAGATAAAAAGACCACATGAAGAGAAGCCTGTACTTGTGACAGCTGGTTACACCAGAGATA
>NC_061092.1:23604750-23744674 GCF_015104395.2 Macrobrachium nipponense
CTCTCAAGATATCCACTGGAGATTTTTTTTATTTTTCATTTTTTATTTATTTATTAATTTTATTTATTTATTCATTATTTTCTTTTTGCATACACACTTTCGATCTTATCTTCCACATACTCTCTCTTGCTCCTGGATTTTAAAGACCTTCCGTCCTAACCCACTTCCTATCTCTTCTAAACCGATACTTCCTTAGTCTCTCCCCTTCTTTCCGTTAAATTTACAAAATTATAGACACTCAAGGTTTCCTAAATCATGGAACCTTTCATGGTTTTCTACTTTGTCCCGAAGAGCCAATACCTTCAACTCTTTTTAAGCCATATATTCTGTAAGTTTAAGGTATATCTAGTTATATCCATAAATCATAACTAAGATCACCTCACAAAATCAAATTACAACTCCTAGTTCCAACAATGTATTTTTTTCAAGCAAATCAAAACTAAAAATAGAGAATGATAAGAAGTTTTGGCTGGAAATCACACCTTTAAGAATACTAGACGGTACATGAACTTTGAGACACTTAGAAACTATATCATTTAGGTATTTCTCATTACAAGTACAATTATTAAAACATTAGTGTAGGAGGTCTGGATAATCCATTAAGACTTTTTATCCGACAGATCTAGGTCAGTACTCCAGCCCCCAATTGTCACTTCTTCCTGTCAGACAAGCTTCAACATTCTGCAACTGTAAAAGTCAGTGACATTTTTTACCTTTTGTTTGCCCCTTGATTTTTTTTCTCCTTTTTTGAAGAATGGGGATTTGTTTATCGGGAATAGCTTCCAAACTACGTTTTGACCAGGTGTTTTAATGTCGAGATTCGGAACCAACGGCTTTACGTGACTTCCGAACCATGTCGAGAGTGAACTTCTATTACCAGAAATACACATCTCTCACTCCTCAATGGAATGGCCGAGAATCGAACCCGCGACCACCGAGGTGAGAAGCAAACACCAAACCAACCACGCCACCGAGGCGCTACATTCACTTTTGATAAGTAAATTTGCAGACACACATCGCTCGAGAAAATAGCACTTGCACAAAAGTAATAAAAAAAGTCACACAATGGATCTTCTGGAAATTTATCATTTAATATTTAAGGTACTCCACACTGCCGAAATAGTTATTATAACAACTTCTTAAATGTCTATCATCCAAATTAATTTAAAGTTACGACAGTCCCTTTTTTTTATTAGCCTACTGGGTAACTAATCCTAATCATCTGTTTAGTTAAATTAAGTGATCTGTGTGCATCAGTTCGAAAGCTGTATTCCGGTTACTTATCATGCTAGGTCTCAAGGTTCCACTGCTTAGATTAGCAAAATAGTAAACTGTTAAGTACATTGCAAATATAATAAAGTTTAAAATAAATTAACTAATGCAGGCCTTTCATAGCTGAACTCAGAAGACGACGGTTTTTAGGGGAATTTCCAAAAGGGATGAAGTTATGGTATCGATAGACATCAAATACATAATTATGTCCCAAGTAGTAAATGAATGACTTCGGCAATACGTGGTTGGATTTCTTTGTCATTTGTTAGCCTCAGTTCCCCATGTTGTTATAGCACTAGATACCTGGGTCGTTCAACCAAGCTTCATGTCACTTTAGCTTAGGTGGGTCGCTTACTATGAACTCAGGTTTGGGCAAACCGAGTTTCAGCTTTCACAGAAAACAGTTTTGGAGGGTTTCTCACAAACAGTACAAAATTAATTATGGTACTGACGATGCCAACAGAACCCAAACTGCAGAGATTAATTATGTCTTCGCTGACTTATGGATTGATACATGAATGCTTTCCCAACAGAATTGTAACTTACTTTTATAGTTTTATGTATTACACCTTTAATGCTGAAAATTCTTGTCAGAATAAATAAAGAGTCTTTAATAAGTCAATTATTTTACAGCAGTCAAATGGAGAGTTCTAGCACCGCGGGGAATAACACACAGTGCAAGAGAATCTTATAAAAAAACTTAGATAACAAAAGCAAAGTCAAGTACCTTATCTAGTGAAGAACTTCATCTAAGGGCCCCCTCCCTTGAAAAACGGCAGTCAACAGGAAAACAATAATTTCATAAAGGCCAATGAACATTTACGCATTATATCTGTCGTTGCGTCCGGCAGTATTGAAATGTGCACTTAACACCTGAACGATTAGCGCTTTTTGATAGTCCTTGGCACAAAGATAATGGGTACTCTCCTGATTACTTCCCCTACTCGAGTTCTCTGAACATCAAAGCAGATCAGTCTAGAAGAAAATCTAAATATCATACTGTCTGGCACTTTGTAAACTCTATAGAATTCTAACCATACATGAATATGTCTGAAGTACTGTGGTGTATTTATTCAAGTTCTTCTTACAGACAAAAGAGTTCTGTAACAAACTCTCTCTCTCTCTCTCTCTCTCTCTCTCTCTCTCTCTCTCTCTCTCTGAGTAACATTGGGCGTCACGTGGAAGAGCATACTGATAAGAACTTGTATAAGAAAAACAAAATGCAAAAACAAAGGAGTTCTGTAACAAATTCTCTCTCTCTCTCTCTTATAAAGGAATTTAGCACTGAGGAAACACTCCAGGCTGCGTCTGTTAAAAACCAAAATGAAAACAGGAATTATATTCCTAGTAGAATCGATTTTATGGCCGGAAGACTGGAGGGTGGGTGTAGAAAGTCGGGTTCGGGTCCCTGGTAATTGGTCAAGCGTTCGAGTTTAACGTCAGCTTGATTTATCTCTTTCCCAAATACAGGAATCAGATAGAAGATGGAACCAGCAGAACAAAAAGGCTGCTTACGGATCCCGGCCGGGTAACACTGTTATTTTCACGACAGTCAAGATCTGCGTCCTTATTTCGTCATTATGTCGCCTTCTTCCAGTCTGCCCCATTATGTCAATGCTCATCCATTTTTTTTCTCTCTCTCTCTCTATCTTCTCATTCTCCTCCCGCCTTCCTTTCATTTTTTCTGTCTCTAATACCCTTAATATTAAATAAACTGGACATCAGACGTAATAGCAATAAAAGTGCTTTTATTAAAGAAACGTTAACTGTAGCAGTAGTAGTTGTTGTTGTTGGTTTAAATTACAAGATGTTGATTCTTTATTTAACTACGGAACTAACTTCACAACGTTATATATACGTAGTTCTAGTTAGTACATGAAAATCACTAAATACTCCAAGAATTCTCGGGATAACTGTGTGTAGCTCTTGGAGAGACAATCAGAAACATTTTGCAATTTCAAGATGACCTTCGTCGTCAGCGATAAATATAAATTTTCATAATAGGCTCTCACTTTCATACTACAATTGTAATCAAATCATTTTCCCCCTAAGACAGCTTACTTTTACGTAAGCTTTGATCATTTGTCAACAAACCTTCGAGTTCTTTTGCGTTTTAATTATGTTCAACTTTTGATGCATATATAAGTTTATATATATATATATTATATATATATATATATATATATATATATATATATATATATATATATATATACTATATATGCATATATGTATGCATGTAGTGTATGATATATATATATATATATATATATATATATATATATATATATATATATATATATATATATTCTCTTCCATAATCTATCCGCATTTATATTTCTCACTGTCATTATTAGCAAACTTTTCCAGTGATCATGTTTAAACGTTTATCTTCAACTATTAAATCTTATACTTCCCTCTTGTCATTTCCTTTAATTTCCATAACCTCAGTCATTATAACATTTGGTTTTACGATACCATCTGACTATATCAGTTAACACCTACATGCAAAGGTATTTTTGACTACCATATCGGAAACCAGCCAGTGTTTCTGAAAGTACCAAATAATACCCCCCACCCCGCACCCTTTCCCCATCTCGACCCCACCTCGTGTTGAGAAGAACGAGCTCTAGGGAACTCATCTTTCTTTACTCTAGTACATAATTCCCAGATGGTGTTTCAACTTGAGCATCAAAATAATGGATAAACTCTTTTAAAAAGCTCCTTTTAAACTTCCTGTAAGGAACAAAATAACAACAACTGCGGCAGTAACAAAATCAAACGTTCGCACAACAATAACTGTGCAAATAAAAACAAAAATAACGACATCATTTTGGGATATTCCAAAAATAATTAACCATTCCTCTGGTTCATTACTACGCCAAACATACTGATGATTTATCTACAAATAACAGATTTGGGTAGAAACCTTCTCACGAGTCTGCTATTCGTAACATTAGATTTAATGTCTGTCTCCATAAGCGCGAATGGACAACGACCTAGAAAACACCTGTCACACAAGTGTTGAGTGTACTTACTCGACTTTTGTTAAAATTCAGTCAATGAGGAACTCATTCTGGGAGGGCGTCTGAGCCGATTTATAACCAAGGTTTGATATATCTTATATACAAAAGTGAATGTTTCTTTTTTTGTGCGCTAGTTTGCATGTGAGTGCGCCATAGAAATCCGAACCGCTTGACCGCGCTAGACAAAATTTGGCACGTGGCCATCATTTGACCCAACTTAGATGATAGTAGGAACCCGTATCCGCGTGACAGACATAGAAACACAGACATCCCAAATGAAATTTTAGTTTTCAGTAATTCCATCATGTTTGACTTCAGGTGCTTTCTGGGTTAAGTCATTTGTCACGTGACCGCTCCAGGTTTTCTTCCAGGCATTGTCAGACGTATGATTAACCTACGACAATAAATCCCCTATAACATAAATTATTTATCAGAATACCTGGATAAAAGGAACAGTCACCACAGTAATACTGGATAAAAGGGACAGTCATCACAGTAATACCTGGATAAAAGGGACAGTCATCACATGGACCGTCACGACAGTCGTACCTGGATAAAAGAAACAGACAGAACAGTAACACCAAGTTAAAGGCAACAGATACGACAATAATACCTAGATAAAAGGGACAGTCACCACAGTAATGCCTGGATAAAAGGGGCAGTGACCACAGTAATACCTGGATAAATAGGACAGTCACCACAGTAATAACTGTCAGTTCACCCACTGGGATTAAATTGTCTTATTATCTAAGAAGAATGATATTGCATGCAAGGTTCAGATTAAGATGTTTTGTGCAGTACATGATATAGGGTAGACTTTTAACCCGATGCCGACGAAAATTCATAGGGGAGTGTGTGTCATTATTTTTTATTCAGTTATCTCGTTATTTATATATTCAGCATGCACTCTTCCACTCTTAAAGAGTAGCCCCATACCTACAATTTCTCCAGTTTATGACAGCCGACTCGCAACTGAATTCTTCTGACTCAAATGTTAAGACAACTTAAGGGATAAATTAATGTGCAAACTAAGAATAAATGATGTTTATGAATAAGAATTTTTTCCCTATCTTTCTGCCATACGCCATTGCAGTTTTCTCGGATTCGATATCTTGAAATTTCTACAAAAACAGTCAGTGAAGATGATGCGTCTCATTTTCAAAAGGGAAACAAGGACTATTGAGAAATGGTTCACGTGCAATGTCTGAAGAAATCCCAATTCTGATTCTGCCTGGATTATATCACAATGGTCGCTCAAAAATACCTTCGAAATTTTCCAGTCTGACAGAAAACATAACCGGTGTTTCAACCTTCCTTGTCTTTCTGCTATCAAATATTTTCAAGAGTACCGTCACGATCTTCATGAATTTTCAGCTAAAAAGAATAAGTGAATTTGATTTCATTAAATCACGTTCGGCTTGTAACGGAACAACAGCCGGTCTGTCGTAGAATGAACGAATGAGAAAAATACAGGTGTTCTTCATCAATATTCATACACTAGGAAAATACGGGCTGACATCCTAAAATTATCTCTTATCAACAAGTGTGCTCCATCAAACGAGATCACTTCCCGTCACGATATACGAAGCGAGCATGTATGTACACATACCCTGTACACATGCACTACATGAAATTCACTGTTATTCTCCCGAAGACAAACCCATTATATATATTGTATGTATGTATATCTATAAATGCATACATATATATATATATGATATAATATATATATATATATATATATATATATATATATAATATGTACATGATGGTTTCCCGTACCTCCAGAAGGCTATAGCCTTCCGGGTTTTTAGCATATATTTTAGGACGAGGTTCCTGGCTCCACGGCCTTCTTCCAAATGTATGAATGCACACAAAATAATATGCATATACATATGCATATATACATATATATATATATATATATATAATTACCCCTCTGAACTTTCAAAGTGGTGATATTAAGAGGATAGAGCCACCTTGTCTCTCACTAAATTATCTAAGATTGCAGATGCTATAGCGTCTTCTCTATGCGTAACCTTCTTTATTTTGTTCCCCTTTAACAACTATCTGGAACGGTCCCTGAACCTAGCGAACGCCAGACGAGCAATGCACTACTCAGCCACGATGCCCACTTCATGCAATCTGCCCTTGCTCGTGCAGCCAGATATTTTAACCCCTTGGAGAAATTTTTGTTCTCTAAGTGTCTTCTGCAGTGCCTATTACTGGCGACAATTTTTTTCAGGCTTACCCAACTTTTTATATATATATATATATATATATATATATATATATATATATATATAATATGTATATACATGTATATATATATATATATATATATATATATATATATATATATATATATATATATATATATAGCCTTATAGGTATTACAACTGACTTTGAAAATTTTATTGCTAGGTATTAAAAGTGATGTATACCTGTAAAAGACTGTGTTCTTACGGGATTTTCATTATATATATACTATATATATATATATATATATATATATATATATATATATATATATATATGTATGTATGTATGTATGTATATGTACATATAATATACCCATATGATTATTATATACACATACATATACATTACATATATTTATCATTAATATACACACATATATCTACCTATATATATATATATATATATATATATATATATATATATATATATATATATATATAGTATACACATACATACACACACACACACACACACACACATCTATATATATATATATATATATATATATATATATATATGATGTTGTAGAAGGCAATTGTGTTTTTGATATAAAGAAAAACAAAAAGTTGAAATCGTGGACAAAGCAGCTGGCACAACTGCAATAGTAAATGATGAACCATAAGCTGCACCACACAACTTTTTCACTAGCATTTTGTTACTCCACTGATTCATTATACAGATTGATTATATCCAATATCACGTTATTACTCCCTGGATAGACAATATATACATATACATATATCCAATATTACGTTATTACTCCCTGGATAGACAATATATACATACACACACACACACACATATATATATATATATATATATATATATAATTATTATTTAAATGTATATACTTACAAATATATACTATATATATATATATATATATATATATATATATATATATATATAATAAAGATGAATGGCTAAATGGCTGACAAAGTATACTGAAAGGTGGCTGGAATTACCATATTGCAGTCATTAAAACAATTCCCCTAATTACTGCAATACTTTTCACAACAAATGTTTTGGCAATGGCAACGCTACTGGAAGCCAATGTCATGAAAATAAATCAGTGGTGGACTGCGGAAAAAATGACTTCATCTAAATGAACAGAATCTGCCGCTCGCCATATAGCTCACTTAAGTTATTTCGGTGCAGAATACGGTTTGTTTAGGTCTATCTCCGCGTGAGTGAGTGCGAGACTGACCTGACACAAAAGCGTAGAGAACAGTTCATTTGTCACAGTTCCTGTCACACGAAATACGAGGGGTGGATTTGGATGCTCCTGTTTCGAACCTTCAAAAATGGCACCTCTGAATAATAGTAATCGTAAAAACAAACACTTCGCGTCTCTGTTATAGTCACCCGATAAATTTCTGGCTCTTTCCTAGATGATGACCGCCCCCCTCCCCCACCCCCCGCCCCACAATGGGTTTAAATCCGTTGTGTATCCACCTTTGCGTCGAGTTTCGTACAACCCCGTTGGGGATTAGACTAAAAAACATACACAAGATTGGAGTAAAAAATACACAAAAGATTGTAAATATCATGAAGATAATAACTCTAGAGTCCTAGATATAACAACCACCGAAAACCCTTGGGGGTCACTATCTAGGAAAGAGCCAAATTTCTTGAATATTTTTCGCGATCTTTTCGACGCCCGCGTAGAGTTAAGGACAGTTATTTTAGCAAGAGCTGCCCAAGGATGCTGTAATTATATGGGTAGAGAGGTTTGAACACTCCCTTGATTATAATCTTTTTTTTTTTCATCTGTCCATCCGCCTGTGGTGTTTGTGCATGGTAACAGTGCGTCCCGGGCTTTAAATAATATCCTATTTCGAATATTAACGGTGTAGTTCGCATACAGTAAATTATTAAAACACTTTTCAGTTGCAAATGTGCACCCAGATATCCTTTTATTTACCTAAAACTTACACCTAGCGTAACTATCTAAAGCCCGGGACGCAGTGTTACCATGCGAAAACACCACAGGCGGATGGACAGATGGAGGTCCTTTACTCCTTAAGGTGCGTCCACACAGTCGAACAATGTCCGACGGACAAACATTGTTACCATATCATTGGCGAAGCAGGATGACGTCATAAGCGTTGAAACGATAGAAGTAGATCTGGCAACAAACAGTGGTACCAGATGAGGTTGTAAATCACGGTTTTTACTTTGCTCACAAGGCAAAGACCGGCAGAGAATTGTTAATTGGTAACAATGTTTGTCGTCGGACACTGTTCGACCGTGTGGACGCACCTTTACACAGTTGGCCTGTGGAACAGCCTCCCAAAGGAAGTCGTGCAATTGGAACTCCAGAACTTCATTCAATACATTTCTACCCTAATACTATTCTTGTATCTTAATTCAGTTTTTATCTTTTTTGATCATTTTTTTTAATAAGTGGTGTCTCTTCTTTCAGTACTTCCTTTTACCTCCTCGTCTTATTTCTTCCTAATGAACGCCAAATTTTTTGGAAGCTTGAGTTTCAAGTCAATGGCCCCTTTGGTGGGCTTGTTCCACATGAATAGGTTTCATCTTCTGAATGATAGTAAGAGTAATGAGAAAAATGATAGTTCAAACCAGCACGAGACCTTGCTCCTGAATCACTTCATGGCTTGCGATACTTTTCTAATCATTGCAAACGCCAGCAAAAAGCCCTATCCAAGACTAGCGGGCACTGCCCGACGGGCAAGCGCTCCTCTCATAACCCGTTTCACTGGCCGAGTATGAAGCCAGAACGAGACGCTGGTCTGGTAACAGCTTCAGAAGCGAGAGAAAATATAAACAGCTTGAAGTGCCCGACGGGCATGCCCGCTAGTGTGGACAGCCCCTAAGGGCTGCGGCATTTGCTGTATCAGCATGATGTAGTACCGAACCAACACGACCCAGTTGTCACAATAACCATTCACATAAGTACTGTCTGACTACTCACAGATGGATTTCCGTAAATGTAAGCACATCACGAGACATAATATTTGTAGGAATTAATACTTGTAAGAATTTCGTTCAGGTCATTCACCCTGCACATGCTCAGTTGAGCTTGCTCAGAGGGTGGCTAAATGTCCTTTCGGGAACAGGTGCAACTGTTGTCATGCCAGACAAGGCAATTGCGTGACAGTAAATGTTAATCATTGTTATTGATCATCATTTTTCAGTAGAAACCCACAGGGGCCACTGACTTGCAATTTAAGCTTCCAAGGAATATGGTGTTCATTAGGAAGAAGTAAGAGGAAGTAAAGGGAAAAACAGAAAGAAGAGATCCCACTTATTTAGAAGAAAAAAATTGATAAACTGATAGAAATGTATGAAAATGCAAGGAATAAAGGAATAAAGGACCTCTGGAACTGAGAAGTTCAGTAGCGAGGTATATTTAGTGTATATCGGTAGCGCTGTTTAGTGGAATTTGATTGCTCCTGGCAGATAAAAGGAATCAGGGATCAATTGTGAATGTGTAGATCTCTGCAGGAATACTACTTAAAAAAAAAAGTGACAAACAAGAGCCCATCGTCGATGGTCCAAGTCATAACTGCTATTATTAGGAAATAGAAACCTACCACCTTGAACCACTCTATCTAAAAGAGATAGATCTCTTGTAGAAGCAGACATCCACACCGGAGAACAGTATTCCAGAAAAGGAGGTACAATGACCTAAAGCAAGTAGCACTGATTTTATCAGTCTTATAAATATATGAGGTCTTCCGAAAAATACCTAACTTTCGAGCGCCATCTGTTGAAACTTTCATTAGATGTTTCTCAAAAGTTAGATGTGAGTCAAAAGGGATTATCTTCATCATCATTATTATTGGCAAAGTAAGCTTCATCTGCACCCCGTGTACATTTTTCTTATGGTTCCAAACTCACTCATAAAATATACTCTCAAATACTGACAACAATCTAGATACTGTTCGACTGTTTCACACCACAATACACAGATCTTTTTATATTATTATTTGGAGGATCGTTCTCCTATATGGATTACGTAATCCTATAATGAATTACGACCTGGTGTTTACTCTTATAATGTTAAATGTTATGTTGGCCACCGTCGAAAGAAAAACAATCTTACACCTTTCCTTGTCAAGCTTTTTTATTGATTCAATATGAAATTAAACGCATTTTGATTAACTGCAATAATAATAATATAACAATAATAATAATTCACATTCCCTTAAACTGAAAACAAAGGATAAAAGTGTCACTGAAAGCTTGGGCTATAAAGTACACGAAATGTACTTCGGCAAAGACTCCATCGCATTGAACAAAACCAGAGATTCCCCAAATGGTTTGCGGCTTCGCCTCGACCAAAAATTCCGGCCGTTTAGGTCTATCTCGGAGCGAGTGGGTGGGACGGGCCTGAAACTAAAGCTTCGGAGATCGGTCACATGTGTCAGTTCTTGTCACGCGAAATGCTAGAGGTGGACTTCGGTCCTGCTGCCGCTGCAAACACCGAAAAGTGGGTAACAGCAAATGATACTCACAACAATAATCATAAACATTACACCACTGAACAGCTAAATAGGCCTCATCTGCCTCCACCTACGCTTGCTATTTATATTTTGTGTACAACACGCAGGAAAGAAATTAACTGACTAAATCAAAATAGTTTCAGAAGAGAATCTTCTCTCGATCTCTACCAACAAATTAAGTTTTAAAAGTGAATCTTCTCTTGATCTCTACTAACAAAATAGTTTTAAAGGTGAAGCTTCTCTTGATCTCTACTAACAAAAGTGTTTTATAAGAGAATCTTCTCTTCATCTCTACTAACAAAATCGTTTTATAAGAGAATCTTCTCTTGGTCTCTACTAACAAAATCGTTTTATAAGAGAATCTTCTCTTGATCTCTACCAACAAAATAGTTTCATAAGAGACTCTTCTCTCGATATCCACCAACAAAATATTTTTATAAAAGAATCTTCTCTCGATCTCTACTGACAAAATAGTTTTATAAGAGAATCTTCTCTTGATCTCTACTAACTAAATAGTTTTATACGAGAATGTTCGCTTGATCTCTGCCATCAAAATAGTTTTATAAGAGAATCTTCTCTTGAGCTCTACCAGTAAAATAGTTCTCTACCAACAAAATAGTTTTATAAGTGAATTTTCTCTTGATCTCTACTAACAAAATAGTTTTATAAGAGAATTCTCTCTTGATCTCTACTAACAAAATAGTTTTATAAAAATCTTCTCTTGATTCTACCAACAAAATAGTTTTATAAGAGAATCTTCTCTTGATCTCTACTGACAAAATAGTTTTAAAAGTGAAGTTTCTCTTGATCTCTACTAACAAAATAGTTTTATAAGAGAATCTTCTCTTGAGCTCTACCAATAAAATAGTTTTATAAGAGAATCTTCTCTTGATCTCTACTGACAAAATAGTTTTAAAAGTGAAGCTTCTCTTGATCTGTACTAACAAAATAGTTTTATAAGAGAATCTTCTCTTGATCTCTACTCCCAAAATAGTTTTAAAAGAGAATCTTCTCTTGATCTTTACTCACACAGAATAAAGTGTAATGTGCAAGTGATAATATATTCCGATCTATCACCGATACGACAAATCTGTGTCCCTCATTCGGACACCTCTTTGAACGGCAGGTACATATAGTTCGTAAACTTGTCAAAATAGTACGACAGATTTTGCTAGTGACCCCCGTTACAATTAATAACCCGGACATCCAATTTCTCTTCTCAAAAAAGTTGTTGCGTAGGCATGAACACTCTCTCTCTCTCTCTCTCTCTCTCTCTCTCTCTCTCTCTCTCTCTCTCTCTCACTTACATACGTACATACATACATACCACGTGTATATTACGCATTTTCAAAGCAACAAAGTAGCAAAGAATTTTTTCGTAAAAGAGAAAGAGGGACAAAAGATGGCCAGGATATGTAGCAAAAAAAAATAAATAAATAAAAAAGATTAATGTTTTTAGCTTTAAATATTCGTCAACAAGTGATGCTGCATATTTAGCAGTATCGTATTTTTCTTATTAACAAACGTTAGTAATATGAGTCATACCCATACTATTTTGGTATTACTATGAAAGTATTATTACATCTGATACTGATGTTTGCTATGAATATTTCAATGGCAATAAATAACAATTCCGATTTCTAATCCAGGATTTGACCTTGAATAACTTTGAAGACAGACATTCGGATCTGGCGACACAATAGGTCCATAACGAACGAAAGAAAGCTCCAATATATCAGTTTTTTTTTTTTTTTTTTTTTTTTTTTTTTTTTTTTGTATGGTGTTTTTACGTTGCATGGAACCAGTAGTTATTCAGCAACGGGACCAACGGCTTTACGTGACTGCCGAACCACGTCGAGAGTGAACTTCTATCACCAGAAATACACATCTCTCACTCCTCCCCAATGGAATGGCCGAGAATCGAACCCGCGACCACCGAGGTGGGACGCAAACACCATACCAGCCACGCCACCGAGGCGCCAAAATATCACCTAGATCTACCTACCGGAACCCGGCGCACATCTTAAAAAAAATGGTTATCTATTTTATAATCCAGCAAGCCAGTGAATGCTTCAGAATATTTCGTCAGAGGAGTTGTTCATCTAATATCTTCATCAATATCTATAATTCGTGTTAGTGCCAGTAAGTTCACCTAAAATAACTTTGGCACTTACCAAAGGGAATTGTATGAAATTAGTAACAGAGTTGGATCCTAATAGACAAACGAAAGTTCTCATGCTCCACTTATGTCATATAAGCAACCCGCGATTAGGACCCCCACAACTGCAGCCCCTTTCATAAGTTTCATTCCTGTTCGCAGACTTTCCTTCTGTGAAGTACATTTATTACGTTTGAGAGAGATTAAAGGTGTATTAATGAACTGACAAGAACTTTCAACTATATTTCTTTATTTACTACATTTGAGCTGATTTTTTTTTTTTTTTGGACATTATTTAAATTTTGCTTTTTCTTTTTTTTCTTTTTTTTGCTATTATTTTTTTAAAATTTAAAGTTTGTATTTTTCTTCTATGGATTGTTGACGTTTTTCAACTTTGTCATTTCCGAAAGTTACACGGTCCTTCAAAACATTAATGCCTCCACAAACGCCTCTCCACTTGACATCTTTCTCATTTAATGTCATCCCATGAATGACAGACCTCTTTCATTCTTTCTTTCACCTCATTCTACATTGTCGTTTTGTTATTTCTAGATATACATAAGTTTGCCCAACTGATCTGTAATTACTTTCATTATGAGTACCCGGATGTGATAATAATTCTTAGGCTACGTGTGAGAGTCTACCTTGCCCTTACGTCACTGTAAAAAAAACTGCTCATTGTGGCTAAGATCTTGTCAATTTATGTCACGCCATTCCTGTTTGGTTTGTGTGTGTGTATGAGAGAGAGAGAGAGAGAGAGAGAGAGAGAGAGAGAGAGAGAGAGAGAGAGAGAGAGAGGTTCATTCATCGTTGGTCCTGTGCTTCCTCGATTGGAAACTTCAGTGGGAAAGAGAGACGTGGAAACCGATTTCCATTCCCCGCGAGATCTGGTCGTCTTTATCCGTCTATCAAATACCTTCGTCCTGTGAAAAAGACGCTTTGCCTTCCAAGATCATGATGATAATTATAATGACGAAGATGAATGTCGGCAAAAAAAAACGTCACCTTTTAACCGCTTCCCTTCCGTGCTGATGGGAAGAATGTCGGATTTCAGCTGTTTAGAATTGTTTGAATTCTAGTGGTTGTCTTTTACATGGAGGCAACACGCATCCACTTTAAAGCCTAGCGTAGACGATAACATTCCTTTAAACTGAAGCCAAAGGATACTCCAGCTAAATTCATTAGGATAATTTCTTAATGGAATGGAATAAGGAATTTTGGACAAAGGCCAAGCACTGGGACCTATGTGGTCATTCAGCGCTGGAAGGGAAATTGAGGTAGGTAAGAATTTGCAACGGGAGGAAACCCTAGCAGAAACACTGTGAAAAAATTCTTAGGGAGAGGGTGGACAGGAAGATGGAAGAAAGAGTAATATGAATGGAGTTACAGTAAAGGGAATGAAGGAAGGTTGCTGCTTTGGGCCGAAGGTGAACCTTCAGTAATGCTTACAGTGCACCCCGCGAGGTGAACTGATGGCACGACGGGAGATAATGATAAACTTGCCAATTCTTGGCCGGTCTGTTGTGATACTTCTTGGGAGATATGTAATCACTGCCAGATTCATTAGGACGTGTTTAGTCCATGTTTCACATACCTCTATTACTCCTCGGATATCTCATTGCCCCCCCCCCCCCAACCCCCGGCCCCATCCCCGGTAACCACCTGAGTTGCGAGACGGTGCGCGTGCGTATGGGAGGAAAATGGTGCCAAGAATGCCTTCAAGAAGTTCTCATTGTTCTCTTTAAGCCAGATAGAGCGAAGGTAACTGCACGAATGGCCTTCTAACGTCCGTTTTAATAAAGTAACTTTGCCCTTTCGATTCTTTTTTTTTTTATTGTGCCTTTGTATAGCATTTATGTCTTTTTTATAACATTCCCAAAGTTCATATCTATTCTTTTCATGCTGCTGACTTCTGAGGACTCAGGTCCCGTTTATCAACAAAGGAACTTTAGCTTTTCTCTGCTTCTTTTATATTGCACGGTGAAATTTGCAGTCTAACATCTGATCTTCTATTGCTGGAAACGGAACAGTCAAAATGCAGCCGAATTCTCGATCAGCACGAAGATTAGAAGCGTCCATGGATTGGTACAAGGCTTTTAAATACGGACGGTGTACTCAACTCATTTTTCTTGAGGCTTCCCCATCAACGTGGAATCCAAACCATCACAAATATTGTCAAGTAATCAAGTAGTAATGTTAAAAGACCTTAAATCTTTCTTCAAAAGGATTATCTAATTTTAAGATCTGGAAGGAAGGTGGAATTTGGAATTAAAAAATCTAACCAAATAACTAATCAGGTCAACAAACCTAGTTCCAAATACATTAAAATATATCAAGTTTATCGGAAAAAAAAAACCCTCAGAAGTTCAAACAAATACTTATCAAGATGCAGAATGCAAAATGTATTCCACAATAGAGAGAGATGAAAGCCGGTCTGATCAAAAAAGATAGTGATGGTCATCAATCCCCTAAATATTGACCTTACGCATACCTGTCATTAGTACGTAACTACACTATTAACTATTTCGTGCTGCCATGAAACATTATTGGGAAAAATGCATCACGACCTATTGTCATCATCCGTAATTTTTCATTACTTCTTTTTGGGCAATAACTCGGAAACTGAAGGCAGCATGTCGTGAAGCATATTTCCTTACAAGCCTTCCACCTTGCAGAATTTCAGACTTCAACCTTCACCGAGTTATTTTCATTTTTTATTAGAGAAAATATACAATATTTGACAGTTTTAATAGTATTACATGCAGAATTTTATCAAAGTTGACTTACATTTACCAGAATTGAAAAAAAAATTCGCGCGTACATTTTACAAATAATTTATGTATTTCAATAATCTTTGTATTTCAATGTCAATATTTTTCTGTAGTTACCAATTTAAGATTTTATCGGTATATATCTATTTTCTATTCACCGAGTTTTAGCAGCTTAACTGCACTTCTTAAGTTTCATAATAAAAAAAAAAATTAGCAATATAGTTTAGCTGGTTTTGGATTAAACTGGCCTTATGGTAGAAAGGGTTTTCTTTTTTGTTTTCCTTAGGGAGGCCAGTAGGTGTGGGAATCATTCCATAAATCAAATACCTGGTGGTGAAGGAATGGCTCACTCGTACCTCCAAAATACCTTCACAGAACAATTCGTGGGGTTATGGAGTCCACTTCTGGCGTTGTTTGTAGCTCTGACGGCTCATTAAAACTTCATCATCACTATGCCATACTTTATCATTTTTGCCCCTAATATTATCGTAATCAGATTATCAAATTTGCCATGAAGATACCCATGATACCTTATTATTAATATTAAGCAAAATTGTTATGACAAGACACTTTTTCAAGGTCACAAGGTCATGTCACAAAAATGGCAATAAACTTGACAAAGCTCGAGTACTGATATCCCAAAATATTATTTTTGCCCAAATAAATATAACATACGTCTTTTCTTCAAGGTCATATCACAAAAAATAGCAAACACTGATTTCTCTCAAAACATAGGAATCTCAGAAAAAAAATACAGTACTGCTTCCACTGCTGCCTATCTATTTCTAATTGCACGTGATCTAGAAAAGTTGGGGTGCGTCCTTCAAAAGGATTGAATACGGGGAACATTAACGCCGGAAGTGACTGTTCGTGCTATTGCTCAAGCCTCAATTGGTTGGTGTGTCCACAAGTCCCCATACCTTACTGATTATAACCTTCAACGACTTCCCACACCTTACGGACCGCCCCAAGGCAAGAACCCCTCCTGGCTTAAGGCCAGTTTAATCTAAAGCCGAATAAACTATATTGCTACAGTTTATATAATGAAACCCTCTAAGACGAGCAGTTAAGCGATTAAATCTCGACGAATGTTAAAGTCTGAAATTCTACCAGAATTAGATTTTTCGGGAAAAAGAAAACAGAATAGGTGTTTAATAAATTTTGGATGGTTTAGATCAGTGGTTTCTTCCGAACTTTTTTTTTTGGCCATGCCCCACTTAATCACCTTTGAAATCTTGATGCCCGCTGTGGTGATACATCTTCACGTGGAGGAAGCCTACAAGGCCATTGACTTGGTTTAATTGGGCCCCCTTAATAATCAAATTAGCCCTGTACCGCCCACGTTGGGAACCACAGGTTTATATTGTCTCAGCACCGGCATTTTAGGCGAATAATAAGTGCGGGTAAGGTGTTGAAATGGTTAAAAGGCCTGATTTAGACCTCGGGATTCTAAGCAACAAAGGAGCAATCTCTCTCTCTCTCTCTCTCTCTCTCTCTCTCTCTCTCTCTCTCTCTCGAGCAAATGTGATCCCGAAAGACTGACTCTTTGATTACTGCTGAGGTAATGCAAGATTTGAGAAAAGATACAAGAATTTTTTGTTCAACATGTCTATCATGGATAGACAATGTTATTAAATCAAGATTGAATGTACAAATAGTTGAGGATGAAGAAGAAGAGGAAGAGGAAGAAGAAGAAGAAAAAGAAGAAGAGGAAAACGGAAGAGAAGTAAACAAAAATGAAATGACAGAAAAAAATAAGGAAAACAAAGAACAAGATAAAAGTATGGATGCAGAGATACTCATTGATACTACATATGAGGCAATAAAGCAGCATACCTACGAAGAAATAAATTACGATATGACAACAGAAAAGCAAATCCCGAAGAGGCTCTACCCAGATCTACACAATGACGGGAAAGAGAAAAAATAGACAAGAAAGACAAAATCTGCAACCTTTTGAAAAAGAGGGAATTGCAGATTTGGAGAAAGATGTTACTACAAACATCCTAAGGTATGTCAAAACTATGAAATATATGGTAAATGTGCATACTTAGATGGCTATGGGGATGATTGCAGAGATCTGCATCCAAAAATATGTAAAAACCTAAAAGAAGGAAAAGGATGTAAGTTCGACAAAAAATGCAAATATATGCACCCTGTAGCCATGAACCAAAATCAAATAAATAACCAACCAAGTAATAAAATCCAAAATAAGAAAGAAACAAATAAAGAGAGAAAATCAAGAATATCAGGTAAAAGAGAAAAGCAAACCACCAATGAGATATGCAGAGGTGTCAGCAAAAAATTTCAAAGCATCAGCTCCGAAATTCTACTCAAGAGATAATAACTGTATTTATTATGCAAGAGGATATTGCAGAAACGGAGAAAATTGCAGATTCAACACAAAATGAATAATTATGATGAAGGAAGATCAAATATTATGGAAAAGTTGGATTTTTTAATGTCAGAATTTCTGGAAAGGAAAAAAAGAACAACATACCAGAACAGAAAGAGACATGGGAAATCCTTATTACTACCATTATTAAATGAAGGAGAAAACACGCAAACCATCATAGTGATGAATGCGCAGGGTTTAGTTACGAGTAACTCAAAAAGAAAAAGAGAGTACTTAGAAGAACTAACCCAAAATGAAAAGAAAATAGATATAATGAATATAAGTGAAACCTGGTATTCCCAAGAGACTGGGAATGATGATCAAATAAAGGGTTCCAAACTTATAGATCAGATAGAAAAAATAGGAATCAAGGGGGAACCGCAATATATGGGAAAGACAAAAAACAAGGAAAAATATATGAGAAATATAGTAACTCAGAATGTGAACTAATAGCGTAGAATTTGAATCTGAAAAATTGATGAACATAGTAATATATAGACCTCCTAATACTAAAGAGTTTGACTTAATAATTTGAAAAATTGGATGATATATGTAGAAATCACAAGGACTGGACTATCTCCTATCTGGTGACTTCAACTTTCCTTTCGTAGAATGGAAGAACGAATAGGAGATTGTGGTTGTACTTATACATATAAAAAAGAGAGTAATAGTAGTGCAGAAGATAAGAGGCAATTTGAAAAGCTATTAGATATGCTACTAGAACAAACATTCAACAAATAAATCACCTGCCAACAAGAAAGGAAAATACTTTAGACCTAGTATTTGTGAACGAGATGAATTATGTTAAAGAAATAATAGTTTATAAAGCGAGTATTTCAGACCATAATGTCATAGAATTAACAGTTCATTCCAAAGCAAGTGAAAATAGAGATAAGCAAGAAATGAAAAAGTGGGAAGGATATGGAAAATACAACTTCTACAGTAAAAATATAAAATGGTCAGAAATTAATGAAGAATTAAACAAAGATTGGTATAACATTTTCGTAAATGATGACATAGGGTAAATACGGAGATACTATATAAAAGATTGGAGAAAATAGTGGATAAATATATTCCGAAGAAGAAAAGTAAACATCATTCATGCCATACCAAGAGACAGAAGGATCTTGTTCCAGAAAATCAGAAAGTGGAAAAAAGGTCTTGCAAAAGAAAAAAATGCATGGAAAGTTATAGAACTAAAAAGTAAGATAGAAAATGCAGAACAAAAGATTATACAATCAAAAGAAAATGAAAAACGGGATTCTTGGAAGAAAAAACCCTATTAAATATCAAGCAAAACCCCAAAACTATTATACTCATATGCGAAGAAGATGAATAAAAGAAGAATAGAAATAGGCCCTCTGAGAATTGAAGGGAGATTAACGAATGAAAAAAAAGGAAATTTGCAACATACTGGCAGAACGATATAAGAGAGAATTCACCCCTAGAATAGATAATGAGATAATGATATAGAAGTAAGGGACGAAAATAGTGATTATTTAGCTGACATAGAAATTAATGAAGCTGATATTGTGCAGGCAATTAATGAAATTAAAAATGGAGCTGCTGCAGGGCCGGATGGAGTCCCTGCTATTTTGTTAAAGAAAGTAGTTCATTCTATCGCAAAGCCACTTGCAATATTATTAAGACAAAGTGTAGATACAGGCAAGTTTATGATGAGCACAATTAGCATATATCACCCCTACTTTCAAAAGTGGATCAAGACTAGAGGCAAGTAATTATAGCCTGTGAGTCTAACATCACATATTATGAAAGTGTATGAAATGGTAATGAAGAAAAATATTATGAAACATTTAATAAAAATAATTTGTTTAATATAGGACAACACGGTTTCGTACCCGGAAAATGTACACAAACCCAACTGTTAGTCCACCGTGAGAACATATTCAAAAATATGAAAAGCGGAAATGAAACAGATGTGGTTTATCTAGACTTTGCAAAAGCTTTTGACAAAGTAGACCATAATATATTAGCAAAGAAAATTAGAAAACACAATATCGTAGATAAAGTAGGAAGATGGTTAAAAGAATTTTTACACAACAGAAAACAGATAGTTATTGCAAACGATGAGAAATCGGATGAAACCAAGGTAATATCCGGTGTGCCACAAGGTACGGTGCTAGCTGCAATATTGTTTGTTATTATGATTGAAGACATAGACAGTAATGTTAAGGATTCGGTAGTGAGTAGTTTCGCTGATGACACAAGAATAAGTAGAGAAATTACTTGTGATGAAGATAGGAACGCTCTACAAAGAGACCTTAACAAAGTATATGATTGGGCAGAGGTAAATAGGATGGTATTTAACTCTGATAAATTTGAATCAATAAATTATGGAGACAGAGAAGGAAAGCTATATGCATATAGGGGACCTAATAATGAGACAATCACAAATAAGGAAGCAGTTAAAGACCTTGGTGTGATGATGAATAGGAATATGTTTATGCAATGATCAAAATAGCCATTCTGTTGGCAAAATGTAAAGCAAAAATGGGAATGTTGTTACGGCACTTCAAAACAAGAAAAGCTGAACACATGATTATGCTTTATAAAACATATGTTCGTAGTCCACTTGAATATTGCAATATGATATGGTACCCACACATCCAAAAGGATATTGCAAATAGAGAGTGTACAAAGGTCCTTTACAGCTAGAATAGAAGAAGTTAAGGACCTAGACTACTGGGAAAGACTACAATCCTTAAAATTATATAGTCTAGAAAGGAGAAGAGAACGCTACATGATAATTCAGGCATGGAAACAGATAGAAGGAATAACAGAAAATATCATGGAACTAAAAATATCAGAAAGAGCAAGCAGAGGTAGATTAATAGTGCCCAAAACAAAAAATATACCAGGAAAAATAAGGAAAGCACACCAGCGACATTAATCCACTACGCACCAGCATCGATAATGCAGCGTCTATTCAATGCGTTGCCAGCTCATCTGAGGAATATATCAGGAGTGAACGTAGATGTGTTTAAGAATAAGCTCGACAAATATCTAAACTGCATCCCAGACCATCCAAGATTGGAAGATGCAAAATATACCGGAAGATGTACTAGCAACTCTCTGGTAGACATTGAAGGCGCCTCACACCCTGAGGGATCCTGGGGCAACCCGAACGAACTGTAAGGTCTGTAAGGTAAGGAAATGAATTTTGTTAAGTAATTTGTACTTGCTTCCTGAACTGGACATAAGCAAGCATAGAGTTCAAGGTCAGACGCAGAAGCGAATCTCAACATAAAATGCGGCAAAGGTTCTCACTTCTTTTCCCTCTTTCGTTTAATTCAGTCTTTTCCCTTGTCGATATCTTTTAATTTTTATCTGTTTCATGAATAATTATACCATAGCCCTTGAGAGCTTTGTCCTCGCAGGGAAATATCAAAGGTCGGGAACGAGCACCCAGTTTTGTTGTGTTCCACATTCGTCATCAATAGTCGAAACTTAACCGCGGCACTGATTGATCTTTGGTGCCTCATGGGGCTCTCATTGCAATTCTTCTGCCATGGTAATTATATACAACCGATGCACACACACACGCACTAATTAATGGAATGAGACGCACCTCGCAAAAGAGAGGCTTTGTCTTAAAAAACGCTGGCTGATTTCAAAGGGGCTTCATCCAATTGTAGCTCTTTATCGAAATTACCGATCGCATTGGCCAGGCATTATTAATTAGGCCGACTGCGCCGCCGTCAAGATTTTACGAAATCATGCCATTATTTACGGGCTATTAACTCGGATTTAGTTAAGTACTGCAGCGATATGTTTCTCCCACTCGTCGACTTTTATTCCGATGCTTAAGTTAATTGGCAGCAATAACTGATGTTATTGTGCGTTCGCTTTAGGCCCTGTGACGTCGAGTAGGAGAGAGTGAAGTGGATTACTCTTGCAAACGCAGATGATTTTACTCGTCAGTATTGTAGCAGCAGCGGATGCATGGCTGATTGATTGATTTATAGGTTTTAGGCGTAATGCCAAGCATTGGGGGTGACTAAGGCCATTCAGCAGTGAAACGGAAATTGACAGTGAAAAGGTTTGAAAGGCGTAATCTTGAAGCCCTTATATAAGGTGACACCTTCAAGACAGTCTGTTCACATACAGAAAACGATAGATAAGCGATCAGACGAATTGTATTCCAAACATTTTTCCCACGAGTTACGAATTCAAAACTTTTCAAACTTATGTGCCAATGTTATAGTTTTTCGATTACATACTTCGGATATTAAAAATAGTGTGTAAACAGGAACGCATTTATGAAAAATTTTGGCGCGAGATGAATGCGGTAATAGAAACCTTCCCGATTTTGACCGAAATTGGTTTTCACCTCAAGGAGAAAATATTGACTACATCAAACTTTATGAAGGAAAGTCTTTAATTCTTACCATTCTTACTACAAGCATCAATCAAAGTATACATCAGAGCCAAGTAAATTCATATAGAATACTATGAAATGACGTAGTTCAGAACCTGCGCCACAAGCAAACATACTTAACCGTACATAAACGTAGGTTATTACTTCCTTTACCTTCATCGATATTTTAAAGCAGAAACTACACGAAACACTTCAGGCATCGAGGACTGGAACAACTTCCCTCAACCACACCCCCACAACCCCCTCCGCTCTCTCTCTCTCTCTCTCTCTCTCTCCTCTCTCTCTCTCTCAGTAATCCATGACATGACCGCACTCAAGACCTCTGCCAGCCATGAATGCATGCAAGCAAACAATAAAACACACGCAAGCACCCCCGCATCCATGCACAGATACCTCAAAGAGACACGCAATTGCCTGGTAGTTTTAGATATGGAGAAAAAAAAAAAACACTTCCGTGGGTAAGCGAAGAGGAAGGCCAAATGACTGCAATCAATTCAAATGTATTTCAGGTGAATGAGCCAAACTCAGTCGTGTTGAAGTGACTCTAAGTTGGCAGTGGGAGCCGGTTCATACTTGAGGCAGAAAACACTTGATTTAATTGTCAGGAACTGCGTGCAGGAACTCTCCCCCAGATATGTGAACCAAGGTCAAGACTCAACAATGTGACCAATATTCGATGAGAGGTTTACGTACGCCGGAAGAGTATTATCGCTGTTTTAAGGGGGTTCCTCCAGGCAATTATCCACCTGTCAAGGAATTCTTCTGGTACGTGATGGTGTCAGCTGGGATCCTCGGGGCACCAGAAGAGTTGGATCATCTAGACTTACTTGGATATTAACCATAGGAGGTGGGGGGAGATGGAGTCAGTGGAGATTTGGGGAAGACAAAGCACAGGAAAGACGGATGTGGCGAATCACACGAGGGTCCTTTGCGTCACGCGGCGCTAGAGACGTTGATATATTATATATATATATATATAATATATATATATATATATATATATATATATATATATATATATATATAGATATACATATGTAATATATATAATATATATATATATATATATATATATATATATATATATATATATATTACATACCTTTTCCCTTTTGTCCAAATAAAGACGTTCCTTTTTGCTGGAAATTACTCTGAAGGTTGGCCTTGTCGTATAAAGGTTAGTATATTTTGAGTCAAATAACAACAATATGATCAAAACAAAATAGCATGGTTCTCTAGGTAATTGTTGATTGTAGTGACCTTGCATTTGCAAATGTCAAGCTTAATTTCGTCAGCCATCTTTTATTATAGGTACTGTGAAAAAGTATATTTTATGTCTCACTCTCAGTCAGCCACCATCCAAACAGTTTATCCGCCATTGTTCTCTGCTCAGTAAATGCATACATACGAGTATTGACATGCAGCAAGTTTACACATCTGGTTCTCCGCTGAATACATACACAAACAGCATGTTTACGCATCTGGTTCACCAGTGAATACATACACATACAGCATGTTTACACGTTTAGTTCTCCACTAAATACCTACACATACAGCATATTTACGCGTCTGGTTCTCCACTGAATACATACACACACAGCATGTTTACACATCTGGTTCACCACTGAATACATACACATACAGTATGTTTACACATCTGGTTCTCCACTGAATACATACACATACAGCATGTTTACACATCTGGTTCTCCACTGAATACATACACCATGTTTACACATCTGGTTCTCAACGAATAGCATACACATACAGCATGTTTACACAATCTGGGTTTACACGTCTGGTTCTCCACTGAATACATACACCATGTTTACACATCTGGTTCTCAACTGAATACATACACCATGTTTACACGTCTGGATTTTACACGGTCCTTGTTTCTCCACTGAAATACTACCATGTTTACCAGGGGGAGGCTCTGGTTCCCCACTGAAATCAAGCAAATTAGCCCATCAAGGACAAGCTGTCAAATTGTTTCACTCAAGAGAGGAAACTTTATTTAGTCACCGTGAAACCCTTTTGTTATGTAATTTGCTTTCAGAAAACCCTGGACATGAGAGATTTAGATAACGGTTGTCATTCAAGTGCTATCTAACCCTTTTGAAAAGTATCTTAACATGTTATCAGTGAGACCGGTGTAATAACAAATCCTACACCAGAACAGTAACATGAAAATAAAAAAAAAATGAAAAAAAAAAAAACACTCTGGGACGTCCATATTCTGGCGTTGACAGGAAGCTGTCATTGTTTATGAGAGTTCATTATCAACAGATACTAAAGTGTTAAGAGATATCTCGATATTCCCCACGACAGGGCGGGCTATACAATAACACATACACTATGTGTGTGTAGACTTGATTATATGGATGCATGTATAAATATACATATGTGTGTGTGTGTGTACATAAATATGCATATATAGATCCATAGTATATATATATATATGTTACATACACATATATGTGTATGTATACATATATATATATATATATATATATATATATATATATATATATATATATAGTATGTACACATAGTACATACATCATACATACATACATACACACACACACACACACACACACACACACACACACTATATATATATATATATATATATATATATATATATATATGTGTGTGTGTGTGTGTAGAAACGTATAATTTTTATTTTACATACATGTTAATACGTTTGTGTGTGCGTGTGTATCTTTCTAGAGATTCAGATGAACACATACTTAAACCAAGTAACCAATGTCCCAGAAGAAAGAAAAAAAAAGAAAAAAAAAATTCAAAGCATTTACCGAAAAATTTACAAAAACCGCGGAAAACGGTGACTTCACTGTAGAGAGAAAGACATTTTTGACTCACTTTGATTCACCTTCTGTGGAGCAGAGAGAATGTTGCGTGATCCAAAGATGGTTAAGGTCACGTTGTACAGGTAAATATCTACTCTGCTTACAAAGCAGTCCAAACTTTTTATCATGAGACTGACCGATTGATTTATAGACTTTTGGCATACATGCCAAGTACTGGGGCAACAAAGACCATTCAGCGCTGAAACGGAATTTGACACTGAAAAGGTTTGAATGGTGTGACAGGAGGAAAACCTCTCAGTCGCACTATGAATCAATTATTACGAGAAGGTGGACAGTAAGATGGAAGAAAGAGAATATGAATGGAGGTACAGTAAAAGGAATGAAAGGGGGTTGAACTAACCCCCTATGGGATTTTATCATGAGAGATAACGCCACAGTCAAACGCATTTCTTTACAGAAACGAGTCTTTTTTTTAAAGGCCCAAAACCCACAGTCTATATAAAAGACAATCTAATGGCACATCTCAAAGCTAAACCAATTCCCCATCGTATACCTGAATTTGTGCACGCTGTTCTGAACCCCACGCTCAACCCCAAGGCCTTGCTCAACCCTTGGGGTTGTCAGCAAGGATTTATATTCTATTGTGCCATAAAATTAGTTAGAGGCTGCATGAATGTGTCCCGCTATATACCGGTAAAAAATTGAGGTCTCCATGAAGACGGGTAAAAAAGTCGATTTTGGCTAAACCCATGAATAACCTTTGGCAATATTTGGCCTTAAGTTGTAGTTTAATGGTATCACATGATAACGAGCAAAACTGAGCTTCAGGTTATATTCTTGTTTTTTATTGAACCATCCTCTCACGATTACAGTTCTAAATATATAACAACTTAAACTTGACCCAGTAAGTAAAAAACCCAAATTTTTACATTGTGAAACTTTAACTATGTATGTAACGTGTCCCTATGGGAACAGGTTTTATAATAAATGGACTGACAATTAGAAAATGATAGCAATATTAAACCTTAATTTAGCCATAAAATAATGTCATATCACATAACTACTAACATAAAATAAAACCATGTGATTAGTCGAGTTCTTAACTATCGTTTACGCCGAATTTTAAATTCTTTTACCTAATCGCACGCGAAAAATCAAGGACACACACACACACACACACACACACACATATATATATATATATATATATATATATATATATATATATATATATATATATATATGCTGCAACATACATACTTACATATGTATGTATGTAGTATTTGTTGTATGCGCGTTTGAGTAGATACAAGCGAAGCATATACAATTAGGCCGATATTTACAATATAAAGTCAAATTTGTCTTTCTCTAACTTTAATTAGTGAATATTGTCAGCAGCATATACATATTTCACTATATTTCACATGTAAGTTTATATTTGCAACATGGCAAGAATTGTATTTGCCCCCAAATATTATTTAGACTTTATCGTAATTGTATCGAAGCGCATCTCATACAAGCCGCCAGCGTGTCATCTCTTCCTCGCAACTTGCACATCTTACTTTTATCTGTGCTTCCAGCTGTGACGTCATGTTGACATGTCGAATAAAACGCAACCTGCAAGGTTTACCGGGAAAACTTGTTTTCTACTTTGACGGCTTGCATTCAATTTTAGCGCTCTGATTTATTATAATTACATTATAGAGGGTATTACTGCTTTTGGAAACTCGAAAATAATCAACATATATCTATTGTCTGACACCCAGCTTTACCTAGATATCAACATACGCCATCTAGTATTTGGCAACCTTGACTCGGCTCCTGCAATAACGATCGACCCGGTTTCTCTCGACTAGAAAACGGAGGTGACTCGGGTAACTAAAGCAGTCTACTTGGTTCTTAATTAGCAATTATTTTATGTTATGTCAGTACTACTGTGTCGAAGACTTTTTGCAATTCTTTTCAAATCTCTGATGTCCATCCTTTTACTCCAAATTATATCTGTTTGGATCTAGAGAACAACATCAAAGATAGCAGTAGACCTTTTTAGTAAACATTTTCATACGAACTTATCAGGACAAACTAAAGGATTTCATCTCTGGGTTTTGCTCTTTCATAATCATTCGAAGGGTAATCGGTGCATTTGATGTGATACTTAGTTTTGTTATGAAGATTATCTTCAATTCACATAACACAAATCTTTCAATCCTTTTAAACTCTTGTGTATTAAAGCATTTGCGCTTCTCGCTATTCAAGCTGTTAAACAGAAAGCAGCCATAAGATCGGATCTTTTCTAGATAGTGACCCCTAAGGGTTTTCGGGGGTCGTTATCTAGAACTGATATTTCTTGGGGGTCATTATCTTTATGGTATTCACAGCCTTTAGTCTAAGTTTTTACGGCAATCCCCAAAGGGCTTGTACTAAACACGCCGCAAAGGTGGATACGTAACAGGTTAAAAACCCTTGGGGTCACTATCTAGGAAGATCCGATTTTCTTTAAAACGGTAAATTCATGTATTATGCTTCTAAAATTGGATATTACTAAGTGAACTGAATTTATCAACGAAACTTCTTACATGTGGAATCATTCTAGCAAACTCCTTATAGGACTTGATTCATGAGACAAACTTTCTAATATCCTTACTTATTGTCAACCTTCTACTTAAGCAGTGACTAAGTTAAAACTTCACGAAAACAGTGGAACTTGTGGAAAATGGTTTGTATCGTCTCTATAATCTATTTTGCAGAATTTCTTTTATGCATATAAATTATACAAAATGTAGGAATAATAAAACGAAGAAATTGTTCTGGTTCTAATCATACAACATAATTTATGAACCAACATACAGGAACTGACATAACAAGCGATTAAGTCTCTTCCTTTCCTTAACCGCCCTCTTTTGTTATTCGATTGCTTCTATGTGTACACAGTATAACACATGATCTTGAAAGGGCACTGGGGTGTTGAAAGCTACAGTTAGTTGGTAACCATCTAACCAACCTGTGAACCTTTGTTAAACTGATTAATTAGGCAACACGGTCTTCTTTTTTTTCATGATCCTGACTAACGAGGAGTGCTTCCTCGTGCGTGTGTGTGTGAGTGTGTGTGTGTGTGTATTGGTAAGGGGGATTATGTAGTTCACTGTTCACCGATAACTTCAAGAACCATTACTCTAGACACCAATCTACTGACTGTGCGTATGAGAATCATTACATCAGTTATCGGTCTCGGGGAGTTAACCTTGTGAATAATTACTCATCAGATGAACGAAGATTAATACAGACCTCAGAATCAACATTTCTATCTCATTTGATAACGAATGGTGTACATCAATTCGTTTTAGTCATGTTTCTCATCTACTGTGGAGTTATGGATTACAATTTGTAAGGCAAAAATTTTGATAAAAGAGTTCACAGTTACATTTCTGTCATGTTTTCCATTTTAACGCAGAGCTCAGAATTGCAATTTCGCCTCGTTTGACTTTAATATGGAAGAAGAGAGGTCGGGAATGCATACTTTTCACATTTTTCATTCACGCAAAGGTCAGGGATGAGTTACTCTATTGCTGATTATCATTTCATCAGTTAGCAAATTCTACATAATAATAATAATAATAATAATAATAATAATAATAATAATAATAATAATAATAATAATAATAATAATAATAATAATATTTCAGCTTACACAGATAAACTATTATATCAGAGTCATCAAAAGTCTCTCTCTCTCTCTCTCTCTCTCGTTTTCTTATAGCCTCTAGGCTAGGAAGCTGAGGGTGGACTGCTTCTGGAGTGGTGTCCGTCCTCCTTAATAATAATTATAATAATAATAGCATGAGTCTTGAAAAGGAGAAACAAATCCACAGATATGAATTGAACAGGGAACCGAACAGTTATACATAACTGTGATACTGTTGCTCCAATAATAATAATAATAATAATCTGACAAATGTTTCGACCGCAAATCGATTTCGACTTTGTGTTAATGTCAGTAGATTCTTTTCTTTGTTTGAAAGCATCACTCTTTAATGATTGTTTGATGACAAATAATCGATACTATATATCTGGATACATGTCCCCTTCAAAACGCATTATTAGTCTTGAAGAATCAGACGATTATCAACAAAACATACTTCTTCCCCATCGTCGAGGAAAGACAAGACTTTGCAGCGCCGCTAAAGCTCCTGTTTCTTAGTTTGTTTGTATGGTGTCCACGTTGCATGGAACCAGTGGTTATTCAGCAACGGGACCAACGGCTTTACGTGACTTCCGAACCACGCCGAGAGTGAACTTCTATCACTAGAAATACACATCTCTCGCCCCTCAGTGGAATGCCCGAGAATCGAACTCGCGACCACCGAGGTGGCATGCCAAAACCATACCGATCACGCCACTGAGGCGCTTTAAAGCTCCTGTTTACAGTTACCGACAATCGACTGATGCAGTTTTGTGATTGTCGGAAGAGAAAAACCGAACTTCTCCCTATTAATCACAGAGGAAACTTTTCCTGAATGACAATGGACGCGTGATTGTTGCATGCTCTCGACAAATAGCTGCAAATGTTATTCAAACGATTTGATAATGAATAATACAAAAAGTTCGGCCTTTGTTGGCAGGAATGCGTGGGTGCCCGCGCTAAAGGGATGCCGAGCCTTGCTTTGCGGGTGCGTGCGCGCGCGCGTGCGTGTTTTTGTTTTTTATCACTCAATCCTTCTCGAGTTGCTTTCATTCACTCTGCGTACTAGAATAGCGGTTTGTTTTTAAAATTCCTGCTAATAACAAGAAAGTTTCCTTCTATTATTTTTATTTCAATCTTGGCAATATTCTCAAGTTTTATTTTCATCCGCCTGTTTGGATATGGGATGCACTACTACATCTAAATAGGCAAAGTATGTAACGTACGTACGTATGTATATTATATATATATATAATGAGAGAGAGAGAGAGAGAGAGAGAGAGAGAGAGAGACAATAGAGAGAGAGAGAATAAATGGCTAAGAGCCTGTTAGCATTAGCAGTTCAGGATGATTTGTATGAAACTGAAAAGCTAAAACGAATTGGAATATTGTCTTACCCGATAATTAGCCGCAATACTACGAGGCAATGAAAGCTCAAAGACATATCAAAAGGGAAAATCAAAAGGGGAAACGGTTGTAATACCACTCAAACGTCTTAGTATGACCTGGGAGTTCAGAGGAACTGGTAACAATCAAGTACTTGTTGGACTTGAGTAAGCTACATCGCACCTGAAGATTTTCCGTCAAATTACAAATGAAATTTGTCTTGAACAAAGACGCTTCGGCGCAATCGAGTTGTCTGTACAGTGTATGATGCTGTAAGAGCCGTGGCCCATAAAGTTTTCAGCCACGGCCCGGTGGTGGCCTGTCCCATAGCGTTGCCAAACGCACGATTAAGGCTAACTTTAACTTTAAATTCTATAAAATCTACTGGGACTAGAGGGCTGCAATTTAGTATGTTTGATGGTTGGAGGGTATATAATCCGCATACCAATTTGCAGCCCTCTAGCCTCCACAGGTTTTAAGATCTGAGGGCGGACACAAAAAGTGCGGACGGACAGATAAAGCCGTCACAATAGCTTTCTTTTACAGCAAAACTAAAATCTGTGATCAAGATCGTTTATTCACTTATTACCCTCATGAGGATTTCAGTGACAGAAGTTTCAGTTTTCAGTTTCAGGCAAAAAAAACAAAAAATAAATGAATAAATAAATTTTTTCGCGCTCATTCTCCCACACAAACCAATTTATGACGAAACACTGACAACGAAGGGCAAAATAAGTTTTCTGCGAATCAGAACTAAGATTAAAGCAAAACAGGATTTTGATGAGTGCGTTGTATGGGTGTAGCCGTTGCATAAATTTAAAAGAGCGGTTATTTAAACTCTATACAAATTAATAGAATATAGATTTGTATTTATATTTTTATACAGGAGAAAATAGACTCCTCACTCACAAAGGTGCATTGTTATTCCGTATCACGCAGCGAGAGAAAATCATTTGATATACTTCGTAACATTAAAGAGTTGGGAATAAATAAAACTTTCTTTGTTCGTGCTAATAATCGCTTGTGATTGGTCTTCCACTTTATTTCTAAAATGTTCCTTAATCATTTCGTAGAAGCGGAGAAGCGGTAATCTCCCTGTGGAGAGGCTTCTGCGAAATTCCCACGGAATAAAAAAAAGGGTTTTGAATGCCTTCATAGTAAAATATAAGGACAACTTCCTTCATGGGAAGATTATATATATATAAAAAAAACACAAGGGTCGTTCGCAGCTGGCACAATATACAACGTACAAAGATAAATGCACCATTTACAGTATCGAAGTCTTAGCCCAAAGTTTAGCAGTGTTAACCAATGCTTACCTTAGATAAAGGTAAATTTTAGTCATCTCCTCGTGGCATGCAAGACGACTTCGCTAACGGGCTATAGATCTGTCTTAAAATGAAAATAACTCCTGTAGTCAAAATGTTTATTTCCTATTTCACTTTCAATTCCAAGCAGAGCTAGACATTTCCAAAAAGAGCCTGGTCACCATTTAAATAAAAAAATTTATTAAATACATAAACGAATTTGCTTGAGAAATAACACGCTTCTCCTGTCATTAGTTATCAGAAGCCCATCAGTCACAGTATCAATGAACCTTTATAAAATAAAAATAAAAACTATGGCAACTGTTTACTAGATAAAACAGGTGGTCGTTGTGATAACATTATCTAAGGTACTGTTGCAAATCTCTTTACAAACTTCTATGGAGCCTAGGCTATAACCCAGTAAATAAAATACTCTTCACATGCACAATCCTTGGTAAACTTGCTTGGTAATCAAGGACAATTTAATTAACTCTTTAAAAGTATTGTAGAAACCTGTACGTTAAACGAAATTAAGAAATCTCAAGAACACACTGAATTGTCGGCAAATATGAACATCCCATTAAAATTATCATTAAAAATTATATTGTTTTCGAATATCGAGCATAACATTCTAAGAGCATGGTGTTACTTTGCAGAATAGCCAAAGAATACACCTTTAGAATGGGAGCACGTCAATAACGCAAAGTTTTCAGATTCCATTAAGAAGCCTTGCCTACAAATTTATAACAGGGGCAAAAAATGTAGTTCTATCTCTCTATTGCTAGCAACGACTTCAGCATATATGAAAATGGACGTTGCAGAAATTGACAGACGTAAGGAAAACAAAATCACCGCCTTTAGTGTAAACTGCTTTTTAATCATTACCAAATCCATGGCCAGTAATTTCTCGATTCCTTACAACAGAACACATTTTCTTCTACAAGGCAGAACATGTCCTGCACTGCCTAAACAAAGGAGGGAGGCTGCCAAACAGACAGACAGACAGACAGACATACCCAGCGAGAGAGTGAAGACAGAAACCAGGTCGTAATCTATTTGGCCTCTGCCAATGATACTTGATTCTAATCCCCGACAAAAACACCGAACGTTCAGACCAAGGTCAAAGCCTTCATTCATTCTCTCTCTCTCTCTCTCTCTCTCTCTCTCTCTCTCTCTCTCTCTCTCTCTCTCTCTCTCCCCAAGAATTGTTATGGAGAAAACGTTCCTTGCCGTGTAAACAATAACAAAATTTCCCGTTGTTGTATCCATCCTGTTTGCATACGAGCACACACAGATGAATTGCAGGCGGCTTCTTTTCTTACCTAAGACCCTCCACCACAACGAAGCCTCCGTCTGTATGACGTCCATGGGACAATGACTGTTGTTATGAACTGGCTTCCTTCTCTGTTCTGCATACCTTCAGCTCGGAAGGATTACTTGCCGGAGTAACTATCGCTAAGATTGTTCATACAGCAATTGACGGTGACGTCAGAGATTGTTTACTTGTTCCTTTGGAATCTCTCTCTCTCTCTCTCTCTCTCTCTCTCTCTCTGGCTGATGGTTGCTTCTTTAGGAGAATCAGGGGTTGTCATGGCAACGCCTAGTCGTAGTCACCTCTCATAGACGAGGAAAAAGATATTATCCTCTGTACTTTCTCCCACACCAACACCGGCCCCCTCCTTATTTTTGTATACTTGAAAAGAAAATATATTGTTTATTCATTTGCTACTTCATCATCCTTATACATTTTTAGAGGCTCTCCTCTCGGCAATGCACTCCTTTAACACAAAAACAAAACATATATATATATATATATATATATATATATATATATATATATATATATAATAATATATATATGTGTGTGTGTGTATATATATATATATATATATATATATATATATATATATATATATATATATATATTATTATACATGACAGGTAAAAATGTTCGGTTACAACAGAATTCCATCTAATAAAAGGAGCCCATAAAAAATTCCAGTTTATTCTGTGGTTAATTCCAGTTTATTCTGTGGTTATGTTCATTTATATGGTTGAAAATAGCTGAGTTCTGTTGTCCATACCTAACTGACCGTTTATGTTGTATTAATCTCTTGGGAGGTGATTTTCCTGTATCCGATGTAAGATTGGTCACAGTCCAGGCATGGGATTCCGTAAACGCCTGTGTCCTTGGAGGATGTCTTTTCTTGGACGTTAATCAGGGATTTGGCTAAGGTGTTTGGGTAAGTAAATGCAAAAGGGTTAGGTTTTCTGAGGGTCTGGGTCACCGTCTTAATCCTGTCCAGGTGTGGAATTTTTATTTTATTGTTGGATGTCTCTCTGGCCTTGTCTTGAGGGGGTCGGTATATATAACAATAATAATGGAGAAACAAATCCACAGTTATGTGTAGGTAATATTAACTCTCTCTCTCTCTTTCTCTATCTCTCTCTCATTACCCAAGTTAAATCATCTGTACTGATAAAGGGTTTAATTGAATTACATATAGAATTTAGACCAAAGGCCAAGCACCGGCACCAAAGAGGTCATTTACCACTGAAAGGAAATTGACAGTAAAAACTTGAAAGGAAAAACAGGAGGAAACCCTCGCAGTAGCGATATGAGTCAATTGTTAGGAGAGGGTGGAAAGTAAGCTGGAAGAAAGAGAATATGAAAGGAGGTACAGTAAAAGGAACGAAAGTGCTGATTAAAGAGTACTTTATAATAAAATCTTGATGAATACTTTTATAATTTCCCTTTGGCATTATAGTTCATTCAAGAATGAATATGTTTTTCACAGGCATTATAGCTTCACTGTATACAAGGGAAGGAATCTAAAAGCGCAAAAGAAATTTCGTCCGAAAATCTGCAGTTTTTCTTGCTTAAATCGTACCTGTAAATGGCTATTTTTTATTATTTTTCTTTAATAGCAACAATAATCTGATGCAAAATACACCACATTAAAGGCTTGACCTTATTCTAAACAGTCTACCGTGACATCACCTATAAAGTCGGTGTCAATGACAAAAGTTGTTGTAATCCCAACTGATTTAAATGAATCATCAATCTTGAGTCCAAGCACAATGCCACTTACTTGAATCAATTTGTTTGGGAGGAAGGCCATGGTAATCCCATTGAGTGCTTTCAATTCTGGTCCACAGCAGTAAAACCATGTCTCATTCCAGTTACTAATCTGTCGAAGTTGTCTGGATCTGCCTGGGAAGGAGTTACAATAGTCGAGGAAGTTTTCAATTGAAGTAGAGGGCAGTTTAAAGTCTAGGGCAAAGGCCAAGCACTGGAACAATGAAGTCATTCACCGCTGAATAGGAAATTGAGAGCAGGTAGATTTGAAAGGAGCAACAGGAGGAAAACCTCCCAGCTGAATCATGAATAACTGTTAGGAGAGGAGGGATAGCAAGATGGAAGAGAGAGAATAATAATGAAGGTACAGTAAAAGGAACGAAAGGGGTTGCAGCTAGAGGGCGAAGGGATGCTGCAAAGAACCTGCAGAGTCAGCTTTAGTTCTCGGGTAAACATTAGCGGTGCCTATCTTGCAGACAGGTTGCTGATCTCCAAATTGTTAGTCAAAAGAGTAGACACTGATCCAGCACTCATGCTCATTATCCCCGCAACCTGTGAGACAACCAAATGACTCTCGTCTAGAATCATACGATGAATTGATACCCACTTGTTTGGAAAATAATTTATGCTTTTGGATAACCTAATCAATGTTTTCTAAATGAAGGAATAGAATGGAGTCTCCAGATTCCCCTATGGCTTCCCCTCAGGTCATGTCCCTCTTTTGCAGATCCTTAATCACTGTACAGCAGGCTTTTTCGTTCATTGGAGATCGATGAACCTCTGGAGTCAAAATGTTCAAACTTTCATGAGATACATGTAAACAAGATAGGTGGGCCTTAGTGTGTAGTCACTTGGAAGAGCCAAGAACTGTTTGAATTACCCTCCCATCAAGAAATGGGACATCAGTGGTGAACTGTGTAACCACAAATGCCTAATGTCTCTAGTTGATTAACAGTTTTCTATATTAGCCAATATACTAGCAATATATTAGTTGATCCAAAGCTAAAGGATTTTATCTTGGTCTATCCGAGATGGGGTTAAGGATATTTCTTCCGCATAAGTTTGTCTAAAATAGTGTTTATATCTGTTGATACAGATATAAACACTATTTTCTTCCTGGATTCTTCAAACAAAGCTCTGGTAATTCAATGGAGGGCAATTTCTTCTTCATAGTCTGATAATTGTAAACTTACTGCAAGCCAGGCCCCCCAAAAAATATATTTCTTTTCCCTCTGTTGATTGATACCATCAACTACACTAGAAATTATATATATATATATATATATATATATATATATATATATATATATATATAGATCATATATACATATATATATATATATATATATATAAATATATAATATATATATATATATATATATATATATATATAAATGACTTGAAAAAAGAAGTTTTTTACAGCGCTCTCGTCCATGTATGCCAGAGGCTTCTACAGTTTTTGAAGAAGTACCCTACATTCATGGCACAGGCGCATGGAAGCACCAGAGAACAATAATAATTCTTTGGATCCTTTCAAATTTTGGAATCTGCTGGTTGGTTCCTAGCCGACTGGAGACCCCAAAAGATAACAGTCACGTAAGGAGGGGAGAGTTCTCCGAAGTGTATAGGTTACACTGTTGTACTGCACGTACAGTATATACACATCTGCTTTAGTGAAGCCTTACCGCCAGTATTGACCGCGAATTCTGTGTTGGGGGAAAAAAAAAAAAGCATTCCCATCCTCTCCTTTGTACTGTAATGTGAAGTACATGGTACTGCTGTAGAGCTACTTTCTTTTCCATCTTCCGGTGTCCAGTCTAAACGAGTGGCTTTCTTGCCTTGCCTCTCCTGGAACCTCCGGATCAGTTGGAGAGTAAATTTTCGAAGATTATTAGTTATTTCGAATGACTCGATCACTCAGTCGACTACTATTGGTGTTTCCTGGAGCCTTTCGTAAATGTACCAATCGCTCCTTCTACTTTACTACTCTCTCTCTCTCCTCTCTCTCTCTCTCTCTCTCTCTCTCTCTCTCTCTCTCGTTCAAAAACGCGCTCTTCCCGTACATATTCGCTCTTCATGTTGATTCGATTTATCCTTTGGATGTCCATTCCCATTCGTGTTCAACGTCTATTTTCCAGTTATCGATCACTCCTCGCTTATGACGAGTCAGCAAAGTAAGTGACGAATAAATATATCTGAAGATCATTTAACTTTTGAATTTCCACACTTTTTTTTTTTTTGCTCCAGAATCTATCTCTACGCTCTCTCTCTCATCCTCTCTCTCTCGTCATCTCTCCCCCTCTCTCATCTCTCTCTCTCTCTGCTTGTGCTAAGGACTTGTGCTAAGGAACTGTGATTTAGTTTAAACATTAAAATTAACCTTACAAATACATAAATGTTTAAATGAATGAATAAATATATACATATACATTATATATGCATACATATATATATATATATATATATATATATATATATATAATATATATATATTATATATATATATATATATATATATATGTAATACATATATATATATATATATATATATATATATATATATATATATATATATATATATATATTATCTATATATAAAAATATATTAATTAGATTCATTGTTGCGTAGATTAGGTTTGGGGGACTGCACTAGTGAAAATAAAAGCTATTTGTAAGTCTGAGCTTCATTCTTCTTCCTGCCTAAATCGAGAGGAAACCTCGCCGGAACAAAGGGTTTTTTTTAGCTTGGTCTACCCAAGATGGGGTCAGGAAGTCTCTGCCGCATAAGTTTGTCTACATCATTTCTGTTGGTTCAAATGGAAACACCATTTTCTTCCTGGACACTTCCTGCAAAGTTATGGTATTTTAGATGAATCGACATATAATTAGTCTTTCTACGTCGGAATCTGCTTATTCCATTGCCATATTTGTATATACACACATAGATACATATATATGCCACGTAAGAAGGTGAGTGAAAACCGGGTTTTCAACAAGTGCTTTCGTAGTTTATTCTACATGTTCAACTTGAAAATGTAGAATAAACTACGAAAGTACTTGTTCAAAGTCCCGGTTTTCACTCACCTTCTTACGTGAATTTTATGATATCCTCAAGCAAGCGTTCATTCATGATACATTGAACACACACACACACGCACACATACACACACACGCGCACACGCACACACACACATATAATATAATATATATATAATATAATATAATATAATATAATAAACAATATATATATATACATATATATACGTATATGCGTGTGTAAATGCAATACAATGAGTTTATAGACAGGCATCGGTTTCTCTCACAGACAGACTAACAAATTAATTAATAAATATTTTTCTTGTAGAATAGCAATACCTGCTGACCACAATAATATAACTCTTACTATTTTTAATCGATAACCTCCCCATATATACGTATATATCTCTCCCGTGCCAGGTAATTAAAACACGTCATAATCACGTTATCTGCTGACAACAGCCCCATACCTATAACGCGTGATATACTCGTGTTCAGTTTTACATTCAGACAATTCACTGTCACTGCGACTGACGAAATCCAGAACTTTCTTTTCACAGACCTACCACACCACATTTCAGCTGCAGCTGCATGTGGTGAATTAACACGTTTTATTATTTGTTCGGAGACCGGTCGTGCTACCTAGCACAACGTACGAGGGGGCAGGAGAGTCTCTGCCTCACAGGTGGTTATCTCACACCTTTTGCCATCGTGGGCTTGTTGTGGCCTTCATGCGTACACAGGTGTTGCTTTATGTTATTTTTGTGCTCATATTACCCTCGACTATCAAGAGTACGTGTGTATATTTTATGTATTTATAGACGGATATATAATATATATATATATATATAGATATATATATATATATATATATATACATATACATAAATCAATATATGTATATATATATATATATATATATATATATATATATATATATATATATATATATATATATATATATATATATATATATATATTATATATATATATATATATATATATATATATATATATATAGCCCAGTGGTAGGAGCAATTGTTGTTACTGAACTCGAGACCGTGACCGTCATTGGCTCGAGTCCATCAGGTGATTATCACTTACCAATTCGCCTTGGGTGTGAAATATTTCCGAGATACAGCGAATTGGATATCAAATGATAATTTGTAGCTTAATGTCCGTAAACACAAAATGTCTCGGTGATGATATGTATATATATACATATATATATATATATATATATATATATATAGATATATATAATTATATATATAGTATTTATATATATATGTATATATATATATATATATATGCGTGTGTGGTTCCAAAATGTGTTTCCTTTTCCACTTGGCTGTGACTTAAGTAGCCAACTAACCACTGTGTAACAAGTTTACTATCCGCTTCACTCGAGCCACGGCAGAATTTACCGTAACGAGTCCATACCGCTCTGTCCTTGCATGAGAATTAAAACTCGGTCTTTTCATGAGTGAGGCAGATGTCATAAACAAAAACTAAACTTGAGCAGATTTTTGGTAGTGAAGCGGACAACACGATTTGTTAAAGTCGTCCTATCGCATGAAAATGTATAGAAAATCAGACTACTTCGTATTATCTCATGTGGCTGATATACTATAAAGGTTTTCTTCTTACCCCTCAGGGAGTGTACGAGTAAACTTAATTGAATACCAGTGACACAAAGAATATATGTATATATTATATATATTATATATATATATATATATATATATATATACAATCTTAAAAAATCACAGTAGATGCACGTGACTTCATTAAATAAGCGAATACCACAGGAAAATGATTGGGAGAAATCCAAGCGCTTTCGTCTTTACTAAGACATTGTCAAGGAACGAATGACAATGTCTTAGTAAAGACGAAAGCGCTATGATTTCTGTCTAGCATTTTCCTGGTGGTATTCGCTTATATATATATTATATATATATATATATATATTATATATATATATATATGTGTGTGTGTGTGTGTGTGTGTGTGTGTGTGTGTGTGTGTGTGTGTATGACATTAAAAGGGTTTGTATGTCTAAAACTGCACTCTTCATTATGATGGTTATCTCTACTTTATTTTCATCATCATATTTCTTACGTCACACTCACAGTTCCGTTTCTTTTCCCTCGCTAATTCAACATATTTTACCTTATCTGTCAATTCCAACGTCACTAGGGCTGGCTCTCTCTCTCTCTCTCTCTCTCTCTCTCTCTCTCTCTCTCTCTCTCTCTCTGTGACACACAAGTACTGTATTTTGCTTTCCATCGTGAATGAAGTGGAATGAATGGATGGTTTAGGAGAAAGGCAAAGGGGAATGATTAATTAGAAAGTGTCCCCCGTGATGAATTATGCGCAACAATGACGTTCTTTTTTCTTGACGTCATTACAGCATTTTCTTCAAAATCGGATTCAATTACTTCATTTTTTTAGTGCACTTGTGTCTAACCTCAGTGACCTTCGTTTTGTTTATTTTTTTTTATTTACTTCACATCCCAACTCTAGCTAACATCCACTTCCAGCATTCTCTTTTGAAAACACTCTCAGACTTTTGCTAATCTATGAAGTCTCTCTCTCTCTCTCTCTCTCTCTCTCTCTCTCTCTCTCTCTCTCTCTCTCTCTCTCGACATCCTCCAAACCGAGTCTGTCAAATATATTATGAACCCTATCAGGAGTAATCAGTCTTCTCACTTATACCTTTGGAACCTTTCTCTCACTCATAGATACCTTACAAACCCTGGTCAGCCAGTCAATCACACCATTACCACTGTACTCCAGTATTCAATTTGCAATACTTGAGATGTTCCCTTTCTCTTCACTTAACCTCTTATCTTATTATCGCACTACTTACTGCTGTTCTTCCTGTCTCCTTGGTACTTATCTGTACCAATAAAACTACCTAATGACTTACCGATCCTTCGCTGATTTTACCACACAAATGCAATTTCACTTTGTCCCCGTTAACCTTATTTCTGACTTACGAGATTTACTTTACGTGATGACATCATACAAACGTTTGAATAACCTATTTTCACTTTCAGCATTCTTCACTTGGGACACAGTGCTGCCCCAGGCAACTTGGATAACACTTACGCTTCATATCACAATTTTTTACATAGTACATACATACATACATACATACATACATACATACATACACACACATATATATATATATATATATATATATAGATATATATATATATATATATATATCTAGATATATTATATATATATATATATATATATATATATATATATTATATGCAAGCTTATAATGAAAAGATACATTCAGTTCTTTAATTTCTGAACTCTTGAGACTAAAAAGCCTATGAACAGATTTTGTAAAGATTAATGCATTTCATACTTTGGCTCTTGCTTTCAGTCTATAGGCTTATTCAACAACTTTTATAGTTTGCCCATCTTTAACACATGGTAGTCAGTCCATATGACACTTTTATACTCTCAGATATTAAGCCACAAATACCCAACTAATACTGCTGTCACCGTACTTTGGGACCTGACCGGAATTCAAGGCTATGCAATTTTTGGTTGTGGCTAGGGTGACAGTGACTTCATCCACTCAGCTATCAAGTCGGATTCGAATTTATTGCTTTAAGGGTTGAAATAAGGGTGAAACAGTGACTTTATAAATCAGCTATCGTTAAGGCTTGAACATGGGTGAGTGACATTGTTAACTGGATTATCTTATAAGCTGATAAAGGTAGATGTGCCTATGATATACAAATCTCTTTGGGCAGAAATTTCTCCTAGGGAAAAGTGGATTCGATTATTTCATACTATACACACTCGCAAATTTTAAGCCACAAGTGTCACCTACTATCGGATCCACTATACCTTAAGAATAACTTACACTGGAGGGGAGTTATAACTAATAAATGCGTCTGGCCCAGCCAGGATTCGAACCTGGGCCTTTGGTTTAGATACAGTGATAGATAACCGAGTTGACCATTCGGTAATTTCTGGTTTGTGTGGAAGCGCTTAAAAGTTACAATTTCCCATTGGTATATGTCATTCCCAAGGTATGGGTAATTCTATAGTAGTGATATTTCTATATATATATATATATATATATATATATATATATATATATATATATATATACATATATATAGTGTATTATATATATATATATATATATATATTAATTTATATAACATACATATAAATATATATGTTTTATATATATACTTAAGAGAGAGAGAGAGAGAGAGAGAGAGAAGAGAGAGAGAGAGATAATTACTGTACTGTACATATACATAGTATACATGAGCGTGCAACAGAGGCAGGCAGACAGACAGTCGTTAGAGGGCAGAGATAAAGAGAGAAATGAGTCCTAACGGATTGTTAAAGGCGATGTTTGAGGGAGGACGTGAAAAAGACAAAAGAAAAAAAAAAGAAAAAAAAAAGAGGGGGAGGGGTGAGAGCATTGGAGTGGTTGGCTCGGGAAGGGGGAGGATGGGGGGGGGTTGGACAGTAGAGACCATTGAGGGGGAACAGAGGGCAGAGGGAGGAGAGACGGAGGAGAGAGAGAGAGGAGAGAGAGAGAGAGAGAGAGAGAGAGAGAGAGAGAGGGGAAGCTTGGTACTGTTTTGGGACGGTGGACGGTGGGGGAAGGAGGGACTATTGAGGGAGGAGTGGGAGGCGAGAGACGGGAAATGGGGGGCGGATGGAGGGTAGTTAGTTACTCTGGGATACTAAAGAGGATGAATAAATTGCGGTGGAAATGCGCTACTGGAAGTAATAGGTGAATCTGATGTTGGCGTTCTCGTGTTACGTGTTGTGAACGTGTTTGAATTCTCTCTCTCTCTCTGTTTCTCGTTTTTCTTTTTCCTGATTCTATAGACTTTTCACCCTCAGCCCCCCCCCCCCCCCCCCCCCCTCTTCCTGGTCATACATCCACACCTTCCTTCCCCTCTCGCACCTGACGCCAAGGCACGCTTGGTATAGATACATCGAGCGAGAAAAGTAACCAGGTGTGATGAGGTCCTTACCTGGTCCCCAAATCAAGCGGTAGTGCAGTACCAGTTAATTCGTAATCTCTCAACCCCCAACCTGGCATATAAGATCATACATACACACACACACACACACACAATACCACTTACATTCCATTTAAGAATAGAGTCATTTAACCAAATCGTTAACCCACCTAGGTGAGGGTGTGCGTTAATGATTGGGCTAAATGACTCCTTTTCAGATCTTTTGTGATCCATTTTGTGTATCAAGTTTAACTGACAATTCCATTGACTTGCCAAATGGATCATTTCATTTTGCCTCTTAATCTCATTTTTCACTTAAGAGAAAGGCTTCTTTTTTTTTTCAAATGTACCAGTTTTTCAGCGATGCTACCGGAGAGGTAAGCTGATGTAAACTGAATGAGAAAAAGCCATAACGGGATAAAATAAAACGTATGGTGGACTTGATAATTTTGCACCCTAATTAGCGTACAAATAGGGCCCTATTACTGAAAAGCAAAAACTACAACTATAAATTTTCACACTCACATTTCAGAGCACTTTTAGACGCATTAATGATAATAACATTAATAATAATAGCGTCTGGTGACCGCAAATCTCCACAAAGGTGGAGGACTCCAACCGCCACCACGCCCCCACCCCACCACCACAAGACAGGCCCTCCTTATCTAACTCCGGAAGCTCTCTCAAAACCTATGCGGTATCGGGCCCCAATTTTGGAGAATATCTCAAGCTCACATTCTCTCTCACCTGGATCAATTGCTGGATAGTAAGTGTCACTCTTAAAGATGCTACTTACGCTACTTTTTGTAGTTTTCTTTAAAAAAAAATATTGAGATGGATATTTGTCTGTCCATTAACACTTTTTCCGTCCGCCCTCAGATCTTAAAACTACTGAGGCTAGAGGGCTGCAAATTGGTATGTTGATCATCCACCCTCCAATCATCAAACATACCAAATTGCAGCACTCAACCCTCAGTAGTTTTTATTCTGTTTAAGAATAAACGTTAGCCATGATCGTGCGTCTCGCACCGCTATAGTTGCCAACAACACAGGGCCACAACTGGGCATTGGCTGAAAGTTTCGTGGGTCGAGTCTGAGAGTTTCATGGCCGTTTTATGACTGTCATTGCCGATTGTAATCGGAGGAGGGGAAGTAAACTGCGCGTTCATAGGGAAACCAGGAGGGGTAAAGTGCCCCAGATTTTCGGTGATAAAAATGAAGTCGGTATAAACCCTTTCCATAAAGGAGGAAGAGGAATATCAGAGAATTTAGGCCCAAAGCCAAGCACTGGGACCTGTAAGGTCATTCAGCGATGAAATGGAAACTTGAGAGTAGGTGTAACACGAGGGAAATCCTCGCTGTTGCACTATGAAAAGTGTTGTGAGAGGATGGACAGCATGATGGACGAGAGAATATGAACGGAGGTACAGTAAAATGAATGAAAGGGGGTTACAGCTATAGGGGCTAGGGGACGGTGCAATGAACCTCAAGTTATGCCCACAGTGCACCGTGTGAGGTGCACTGACTGAACTACCACCCCGCCATCTGCGCCAACGCCCTCCCCCTCCCCCTTTCTCTAAAAGCAAAGGCAAGTGGAACTTTACTTTCTTTTCTTCACTTTTTATCGTCTTGGTTCCTCTGGCGTTAAAATGGAATTCTTCAGCTCATAAGAGCCACTGTATGTGTATGGCATATGACACAGCTCAATTCCAGCTTTATTTGCACTTGCTACGTATATTAAGACATGCAAATGCAACATAAACATCCTGTTCTTCGCCGGAAAGAAAAGGTAAGAATATTGTTCCCTTTCCTCAGGCTTGTGGTCCATCTTACTTTAAGATCTTTGTTTCCCCTTGCCGGAGGAAAGAAATCGGTTAACATCTATCTACTTTTTTTTATCTCCCTTTCTGCTCTTGTGACAGGAGAGAGAGAGAGAGAGAGAGAGAGAGAGAGAGAGAGAGAGAGAGAGAGAGAGAGAGAGAGAAAGAGAGAGAGAGAGAGAGAGAGAGAGCATGAGCTGGCTGGGAAAGTGGATAGAAAATAAGTCCAAAGGTACCCAGAGGTACTGTGTGTGCGCCATAGTTGGAAACTACTTGTGAAGCATGAAGTGTTGTCAATAACCTGACATTAGGCTATCGACAACACTTCAGTGCTTACGGTCTAGGAGGCTCTCGTGGTTTCTCGTGCTCTCCGTCTTCTATAACCTTTAAACCTCTTTTACTGATTTTCCTTTACTGAGGTTTCCTTATGTTCTTCAGTTTGAGACCTACTTCCCTGTGAGTTGTAATCTAAAAAAAATTGGTCATTAGTCTCACTTTACATTAAAACAATGGGTAACGCTATTTTCAGAAGAGGTCATAATGTCCAAAATTTATAAACACTAATGGGTCCAATATTGAGTTCTCACTGTTATATCTTTCATAAACGCAAAAAAAAAAAAAAAAAAAAAAAACAACTAGTCGTTTTCTTTTGTTACGACGGATATAACTAGGAACTAAACAGCTACAACCGAAAATAAAATCAAGTCAAAGTCTAGTCCACCAGAGCAGACTGATCTGGTGGAATAGATAATTTCTACCTTGTCTCTTAGATCAATCAAAGAATGTTACTACTTATTATCAAATATGATTCTAATAAGTAATCTGCATAATTATTTAAACAGTGGTCTTCAGTTTGTAATTTTACTGATGAACTTTTAATATTTGAATATTCTCAAGTTACAGGAACCACAGATAACCTTATCATTTTTATTATTACCATCAATATCAGTCTGTTGGCCTTGAAGGAAAGGGTCTGACAGTGTTGTCCTCTGTTGTGAAGTAATATTACGAGTGATGAGGACTCAAGAAGAGGCATCCTCTGGTCCACAGTCTAAGGAAGAGATACTCTGGACCTTGGATTCACGGGTTTAGTACCCCGAGTAATTTCAGCACCCAGAATATTACTTCCAGCCAGGCAAGAAGGCGCTGAAAGATCAGAGGCACGATGTGAGTAAATTATAACTGTACAGAAAAACTTCATGTGTGTTGATGAATTGAATATAGAATTTAAATCAAAGGACAAGCACTGGGATCCATGAGGTCATTCAGCACTGAAATGGAAATTGACAGTAAAAGGTCTGAAAGTTGCAAGAGGAGAAAAACCTCGCAGTGTACTATGAATTAATTGTTAGGAGAGGATGGAAAGTAAGATAGAAGAAAGAGAATATGAAAGAAGGTACAGTAAAAGGAACGAAAGGGATTGCAGCTAGGGGCCGAAGGCACTCTGCAAATAACCTTAAGTAATGTCTAATGTGCGCTGCATGAGGTGCACTGACGGCACTAATCCCCATAAGTGTGGGTAAGTGTTAAAAGGGTATAAGAAGCCAGGTGAGAACCTCGGGTTTCGTCCTTGACACTGATTAATGAATAAACCTATTACATGAAAAACAATCGGAGACTATTTCTTCCTCTCTTTCCCTACGTTACAAAGTTTGGGAACTCTCTCCCTGCTTTCGTACTCTCTGACTCCCATGGTCTACCAGTTGTGATCACAAATCATTCCCACACCTGGCTTCCATTTTAAGGCCTTGTTTCCATCGTGGATATTTAGCCGCACTTGGCAACTGTTACTCCGAAAGGTAAACATTGATCAAACTATCCTAATTCTCAGAATAATATGAAATTACTTTCTTTTCAACATCAAGTAGTTTCATTTAACAGGAGATGGCGCCAATAAATAAATGAACAAATAAATAGCGGTTACTGCTGCATATATGTTTAATGGCTGACTCGTGGATGTAGCTCCATTGCAGTAAAACGTCTACACCAATAGCCGCTACGTCCTAAAATCTTTTATTATTATTATTATTTTATATTGTAGTAGCATGAGTCTTGAAATGGAGAAACAAAGCCACAATTATGTATATGTACATATATGTACATACACAACTGTGGATTTGTATCTCTATTATTATTATTATTATTATTATTATTATTATTATTATTATTATTATTATTATACATAATTTCGACTACATTTCAAAATGAAAAAAAAAACATTATACAAGAAATTAAGTCCAAAAAGTTTGACTGCGCGCGGGTGCGTGCGTACGTAAGTCCCGCAGGTCTAACAATGAGGACCCGTGGGGTTTCACGCTTTCGCAGTCTTTCCAAAATCCTGCCCCATTTCGGACACTTCCCGCGATGAATCACGCCCCCGCTGCTGCTGGCCGTTAAACTGGACAAGCGGATAAGGACCGGGGTGTCGAAATCTGGGGAACTCGTCGGGAACTCGGTAAAATCCCCATCGCGTCCCGCTACGACCAAGGCGTCCGGTCAGCTGTTTGAGGCGAATGACAGACTCTTCAGGATAGAAGAAGAAGAAGAAGAAGAAGAAGAAGAAGAAGAAGAAGGGGTGACTCCGGCGCGCGGCGTTCTTCAAGCGGAAATGAAGATAACAGAAATATTTATGTGATGCCCCCCCCCCCACCTCCCTCCCCTCCCCGAATCTCTCTGTCTCTCTCTCTCTGTCTCTCTCTCTCTCTCTCTCTCTCTCTCTCTCGACTTCTACTGCATCGTATCTTCTTCTTCAGTGGTTTCTAGTATTCTCCACGAAGAATGAGTGATACAAATGTTTTAATATTCCTCTGCTGTTCTTGTGACCTGAACCCTGTCGATAACATCTGTTCAGTAATCTTCAAAGTCAATATTTCTCACGTTCTTTAAACTAAGATATTTTTCCAAAGATATGGAATTTTTCAGTAGCAGTCATCATAATCATCATTATTGAATGTAATGTTTTTCTCTTCACTATAGAGGAAATGTTAATAGCAGTATTTTTATTGCAATAACGCGATCGAATACGGTCAAAATAACCTTCTCCCCAACATGAGTTTATTTCCTTTGATTCATTTCAATTTGGTTACCGAAAGCCTCGCCGTTCGTGCGTCAATCAAGGAAGAAGAGGAAGCTTCAATCCCTGTTGGACCTAACTTTTAACCGCTTGTCGCTGATTTGGTTAAACCTTCCGGCGCCGAGATCCGAGGAAGAGATAAGGAGATATAATGAAGACGACGGCGGAGATGCGGAGAGGATAAACAGATTACAACTGCTCCAAAGGGCAAGGACTCAAACGCCATTCCGTTCCAGTTTATGAATGAACGCCTCCAAGTCGCGCTGACACGTCCCACACAAACTTTGTCCTCCTCCTTTTTTTTTTTTTATCGTTCTTTCTCTCTTTCATTCTTTCTTTTCTTCAAGATGACACGAGAAAAATGCCACAAATAAAAAGAGGTGTGAAGCATAGAAAACCTTCCCTTCGGTCACCAACGATTGACAGAAACAATTCCGGACCGAACCGGCTTGCAGTGTATGCTAATTTATGAGTGCGTGTGCGTGCGTGTGTTTGTGTGGTGCTTGATTATGTAAGTTCGTGCGTTCGCTCCCGTAAGTGGTCCACGAGAGAGAGAGAGAGAGAGAGAGAGAGAAGAGAGAGAGAGAGAGAGAGATTTGCGTATCTTTGCACGAGCGTAGGTGATAATCCCGGCTCTTGCATACAAGGGCTCTTACGCAATGCTTTTGTAGCTATGTGGATACTGCAGTTGTGTGGGTTGCCAAAGGGTGGGTGAGGATTGGGTGGCAATTGGGGGATGGGTGTGGATGGGGGAAGACGGGTGACTGTTGGCGATGAGGCTGGCCAGGATAAAAAGGGGAAATCGATATGCAATGAAGATGAAGAAATCTGCATAGAATAAACCACCATCATTACCTCGTCTTTTCTTTTGCTCTTAAGAAATTTCTATTCACAATCATTTTGTATGATTTTCGTCTGTAGTCGTACGCTATTTATTTCTCTTTTTTTTCATGGGAATTAGTTCATAGACTCCAGAGTTTTATTCATTTGTTCACCTACTTGTTTCTGTCTTATCCGGTTATCTCTCTCTCTCTCTCTCTCTCTCTCTCTCTCTCTCTCTCGATCGTCTCTCCGTCTCTCTTCTCTCATCTCATCTCATCGCATATTAACACTGCTGCTTGCTTTCCTGTTTCTAAAAACTTCAGTGTTAAAGCAATGATTAGTCTCCGTAGCCAAGCAAATGAATCCCATATAATATGCCATCTTTAAAGTTCTGTCAGGTAGGCTAGGTATAAAAAGGATATCGTAGACGCCCACATGCTTAAAGTATGTTGTAGAGATTTCACTGGCGATTACATGGGGCTCTTCCCAAGACCGGAGTGGTCGAAACTTTGAGAAAAAGCAATAGCTTTTTCGCTCATATCGTCGCGTTACCCCAACATTGCCAGGAGACTGGCGACACACCCGCACCCTCATCATCTAACCTCGATATAGAGATTTCTGTCCTCTTTTCGTCGATGAGAGTTATTTGGGTGCCTCATCCCCTTCTTCTTTTCATTTGAGATGGTTCCTTGTAGTTCTTGTCGACTTCTATTTGCTCTACTGCCGTTTAACGGCGATGATTTTTCGTACATTATCTTGCACTTGCTTCAAGCTTTCCTGTTGTCCTTAAGCGCATGCGTTTCCACCCTCACACCATGACGTCAGCAATCGATGTGACGCATTGATTCCGTCATATATAGCAGCCAATCCGGTGAAGGCTAGTGCGCCGCTATTGGCCAATGTGATAGTGACGATGTGTGACGTATAATGACGTGTCCCTTACGTCAACAATATATACTTGGGACCAGATGTTGAGAGCAGTTATCTTGTTGTGAAGACGGTCGACATCGGTTGTGGGTGTGTGTCAGTCGTGGCTTGAGGTTGTGTTAAGGCATTATACTAGAACTCCTCATCTATACAGTGTCCCCTCTAGTTCTCTAGATGAGGGACCTTTGGTACGAGACCTACTTGGACCTGGATCAGATCACCGACGCGGGGGTGTCCACCGCCGGACTGGGTGACCTGGCCTTCCCCCACTTGACCACAAGTCACGTGACTTTTCCATCTCCACCTGTGACCACGACACCTTCACCTCCAGCACCGTCTCTGGCACCGTTCAAATTCTCACCAGCTTCTCCAGACACACCTTTCAACTTAGGCCACAGCTCAGGTGAGACGCCGTGTGACAGGGATCGCAAGCGACCGACCCAGCTCCTTCCCGTGTGTGTGCTTGACCGCCAGCAATTTGGTTCCTTCCCCTCGGGCACAGGCCTCTGAACAAACCCCTCTTTTGACAGACAGACAGACAGACAGGCGTCTTGGCTTCTCAAAAACAAGTTCTTTCCCAGCACAAAATTTTGTTCTTCGAGGTTACACTCTAAAGAAATAAGTGAATGTTAATTCTTGGCCCCCTACCCTGTCAAAAATTTAAAGAGTTCATTAAAAAAATACCATATGAAACAGAAAGCTAGATGTCTGCCTGCCAGGGGTTTCTTCTCTAGTTCTGTGCCCAAAGCTCGGAGGAATGTGACTCAGGATGTGTCGCACTTCTTCCTTTATTTTTCTATCTCAGTGCAATCCGCCTTGACGGATGTTTTGCTGTTGTCACTCTTATCTTATCAGTGTATAGTTGTCGTTGTTCATTTTCACAGAAGGCATAATGGAATCTTTATCTTTACTACGATTTCTCGTTTTCCTAGCTATTCTGATGCTTTCAAAAACCAGTGTGAGTGTCTGCCAAAGAATTTGCGTGAAAAGTGAATAATATCTCGATCAATTTTCCTCTCAAAGTGGATAAACTGTATGTACGAGTTGGGAAATGACTTCGCAGTCATCAAGGAAAACAGCCTCTGTTACAGATTCTAAATGAACGAGTGAAGACGTTTTTCAGGCGAATCGAAGTCATATGATAATTTCCTAAATGAGTGTAAAGCTTCGAAGTCATATGATAATTTCCTAAATGAGTGTAAAGCTTCGAAGTCATATGATAATTTCCTAAATGTGTGTAAAGCTTCGAAGTTATATGATAATTTCCTAAATGTGTGTAAAGCTTCGAAGCGACCCCGTCGTGATTTCGAATATTTCATAGCCAATGACTCGAGACGAACTCTAAGTCCCGAAAACCCTGTCGTGGTGCCCCTCCAGACTCAGGTGGTCAAACATTTATTTGTACTGGTTGTTGACAGACGGTTACAAAAATGATATAGAAATGCCTCCATACGAAATAAGTCTAAATAGTTTTATATTTATCTGTCTCTCTCTCATGAATTTTATTTATTTCGCCCCTTAGAAAAAGAATGGAGCATTTTTTAAAGCCACCGACAGTTGCAGTACTATTTCATGCTGAGGTCTTTTCGACTCATAAATGGTCACGTTTAGTCCTCCATTAATCAACATTCGTGATAGTCGTGTTCGATTGGTAATTCACTCTGTTTTCAATAGGCCCAACCTTTGGTTGCCAAGATTTGAAGAAGAAAAAAATCGCTAGTGAACTTCTGTGCCTGAAGAAGGGTCGAGAGTACTTGTTCGTTGTCAGGCCTCTGTCCAGTGTTATGTCCACCAGGCATAATATGGAATTGGTGATCTTAGAGTAGAGGAGGTTCGACAATAAGAGTAGGTAAGGTAAGCTGAACTCGTGGGGGTGGGTGGCCTGTTAGGTAGGGGCACAGACCCGGGGGTCCATGGGCTGGGGATTCGCCGGAGGGGGTGGCCGGTACTTAAAGCTGACCTCGCCTTATCTTTAGAAGCGTCACGAGTTCGTTCGTATCTGTTGGCAGGAAGGAAGAAAGGAAGGAGGGGTTTTGGTTTCTCGTTATTGCCAACCTCGTAACGTCTCCCAAAAGATTTCAAAAGTCTCTGTTTTTCTTCTAAAAGCATTTGGTATCTATCGTTTGGTATTCTACCGTCCGGCTAAGTTTACAATTCAGTCACATCGTTTGTCAAATCTGAGGTGAGGAGTAGGGAGTACTTTTAAATGCAGAGAAATGAACACCTCACATGAATGTCGGTCACGACACGATGCTAGCTGAAGTCAGCTAACAAAATAAACGATGCTCCATCCAAAAAAAATATTTTTCTCAATTCTAGTTACTTAGTACAGTTCCGGAGTGTTTTCTAAGAAATAAAAAAATCTGTATGAAACGACAATTCGTCTCGCAACGAGAGCGAAGGAAGGAAGGGTCACACGCTCTATCCCAGTGACCTGCTGCGTGAATACGGACCCTATCAAAATTGCATAACATGTGTTGATGTTCTGCCGCTGTCCCCTTCAACGCTGCACGTTGCACGCAATTCCAAGCGCTGGCCGACAGTCACTTGTTGCAGTATTCCGAGAGAGAGAAAGAGTTGGAGCTAGATTCACAGAAAAATATTTTCTTAAGGAACACTTGGATACCCCGGGTTTGATAAGGATGTCATAAAATCGACAGTCATTTGGTTTTTCTTAGCAAATGCCTGTTCTGCTAACAAGATGGAATGTGTGTGTGTGTGTGTGGTATATTCTTTTTAGTTGTCTGTCCCTTTTTGCTTATTGCTTTTATTCTAAAAGCGAGAGTGAAAACTGATACACTTAAGTAGACAGTTCACGTGAATGCAACAAGTCTCTCTCTCTCTCTGAGAGAGAGAGAGAGAGAGAGAGAGAGAGAGAGAGAGAGAGAGAGAGAGAGAGAGAGAATTTCCCCCCTCGTATTTTGTTATTCCGTGGACAGAAGGTAGGTTTCTGTTCGTGACACTTATAAATGTTTTAATAATTCCCCCATCTTGGCCATGTTTTCCAACCCGAGTGTTCATCAAAGTTGCAATGTTTTTCGTAAAGGAGATCAGGGGAGACGAATATCCACCTGCTCCATCTCTCTCTCTCTCTCTCTCTCTCTCTCTCTCTCTCTCTCTCAAAAAGAAGAAGAAGAACAAGTCCAACATTCCAGTGCTTGGTTAGCAGACATCGCTCTTTAAGCCTTTTGCCGTAAGTCGATACAAGCGTCCATGCTGTCGACAACCATATGTGACGTCATGGATGACGTCAGTAAAACGCCAATACTTCCTCCCTCGCCCATGACGTCATGAATCAGGTTGACTCGGTGAACAAATATAGACGCTTTTGTTGACTGTGAATGTGTTGTTCGTGTGTTAGTTTCGCTTTCTTTTTGCTCAGGTAGGATTATATTACTTATTCTAACCCATGACAATACCCACAGCTTATACTAAAAGCAAACCTTGGATTTACCAGTCAGCATAGAGGGGAGTTTTAACCAGTTATGTTGGCAGCCGTGAAAAGGTATTGATGCAACCGGCACTCGTGACGTCACACTTTGCAACACACTGACGGACGCACACCAACATCCATGCCGTCACGAACTCTCTTGACTTGTTAAGGCTTCTCACGAATTATTGCATGTCAAGTAGTTTACTTCAGTTACAATACAAAATCGCTGTTTTGAATTCTTTGCCGTGCTTGCGATACACTCAGCATATGGCATCACTGCCCTCGAATTCGTCTTGCAAGTTAATCGTCTCCCATGGCGTGCAGTTCCGATCGTGAATATCACATTTCCTTCTCCAAAACTAATGCCTTTACAATATAATCGCCCGTCTTTGTAGCCATCAATGTCAACTTCAGCCGACAATGAATAATTTTGATGAAAGGTATTATTAGAACACTGCAAGCAAACGGTGACGTATCATGACGACGCACCAGCAAGAATGGGGCCGGCTTTCAGCGACTGTATCCTTCTTTCTTGTGCCAAATTCGGCCGATGTTGGAAAGAGGAAAATACTAATTCTTTTTTACGCACAGGTCAAGCAACCTGGCACCACTGCTACAGTTATTATTAATAGCTTTGTTATTATTAGTTATCGTTGACAGTGTCGTTATTATTATTACTATGATTATTATTAATTTATTATCATTACTATTATATATTTTTACTGACTTTAATCTTGGTTATTCGGGGGTCGAAAACTGGCAAGTTTAAATGATAATAATAATAATAATAATAATTTTTATTATTATTATTAATATTATTATTGTTGTTATTATTCGCACATCAGTACGAATTGAGCTAACACAGGAAAGTCTTCATATAAGAAAAAAATGGCAAAGCAAAAGGAGAATGCGTTAGGCGCACAAGTCGCATAGCAAAATTTAAGAATAAATTTTTATAAAATATCTAGATAAAATAGCACCCACATCAGCTTTAGTTTGCACATCACCTCTCTCTCCTCTCTCTCTCTCTCTCTCTCTCTCTCTCTCTCTCTCTCTCTCTCTCAGAAAATTATTGCTCATTAATTGTTTTAATGTACTTAATTATTATTATTTTACTTTAACTAACTTTGTAATGCAATTACATGCCTGTATGTATGGATGAAGCAAATCATACATAAATGAGTATCAAAATATATACTATATATATATATATAAATATATTCTATATATATATCTATACATACATTTGTGTATATATATACAATTATATGTGTCTGTAATTTACGTGTGTATATAATACATCATGCATATATACATATATATATATATATATGTGTGTGTGTGTGTGTGTGTGTAGTAGTATGTGTGTATATATATATATATATATATATATATATATATGTGTGTGTGTGTAGTGTGTGTGTGTGTATGATTTATATATATATATATATAATATATATATATATATATATCTATATATGATAATAATATATATATGTATATATATATATACATATATATGTATATATATATATAGCATATATATGTGTATGATTATATAGATATATATAATATACATATATATAAATACTACAATCATGTTATTGTGTATATTTTATATAGATATATAAATATATCTAAGCAATATACATATATATATATATATATATAATATAATATAATACAATACATATATACAGTGAAAATTACCAATTCTCGAGTTCCAGAGTATGCAATTTAAACGATACTTTTGTCATTAAGTCATCTTGCCTCCAGAACTACTGACTCCCCATCCCCCCTCCCACCCCAGGGCCCCGCCCCCCGGAACCGAACCGGTATCTATCTAGCGATAACAAGGCCTCCCTCTGGTCTTTCATTATTCCCGTCTACAGCCCCAGGGAATTTGAGTCTCTCCATCTCAAACATTTTTTTTATTATGCATATTGCTGCTGTTCAAGCTTTACTTTATTTCATTTAATGAATGTTATTGATTTTCTCCATATTTCATAAAGTAACGGTTACTGTTATTTGCTGTTGTTCATAATAATAATAATAATAATAACTGTTATTACTATTATTATTATTATTACTATTATTATTATTTTTTTAAATTATTGCCTCTGTTTTTTTACCTACAACATTATTAAAACCTTTTTTTTTATTCCTAATCATTTATTCCCTTTCTACTAGATTTTCAGGTAACAGCATTATTGATGCCAGTCACGTCTCTCTCTCTCTCTCTCTCTCTAGTAGACAAAATATTACTTCCAGCCTAGCGAGTCATAAATAACATAATTCGAGCGTAGAAGACAGCAAAGTATTTGATGTCTCAAGAGGGAGGGAGAGATGATTAATTTTAAAAGAATACAAACGTATCTACTGTGTCCAACCATACTGAATAATGAAAGAAGGGAAGAATATTAGCACATATCGCAGGTATACTATCGGGGGGTAAAACACTTGTACGGCCAGAGAGACTATTCTTAGCATGAGTCATTCTCTCTCTCTCTCTCTCTCTCTCTCTCTCTCTCTCTCTCTCTATTTTTTTCACAACCTCTCCGCAGAATCCCATGTTCCAATCTAGTAGTTATCTCTAGGTTCATCCCAAAGTCATTAGATAAAATGACAATATAGGAGATCAATATCCGATTGCACGCAGCACGAGGCACCGACAGACAGACAGACAGACAGACAGACATGACAGCCAGTTCCATTTCTATATCGACCTCCAACGACGTCTGTGGGTCTACATTTTTCCCCCCTTGCTTTGTCACTTTTTAGTTTCCATTGTCTGCCTGACATTTTTAACAAAATAAAAATGTTCCAAAATATTTTAGTCATTTTCTGCACTATGCTTTTCATACGGTGAAGCTATGCTGGCACGCGGACGTTGGCCAACAGTATATTGTTACCTTTTTTGTATTTGTGGTAGTACATTATTATTTAGCCAGAATTATATGGTAGAACACACATATAACCTTCCGCAAAGTAGTCAAGTCTCTCCTTGTTTTTTTTGCGTTATAGCTAAATTCACTACGCATTCTTTATTTATTCTGGTTTCTTTTTTAATTCTGTAACTTTCCATGACGAAACTTATCTTTTCAACAAAAAAAAAAAAAAAAAAAAAAAAAAAAAAAACAAAAAAAGGGCCAATTCCAGACAAAATAAAGATCAAACTGAGTTTTCGTTCAATAACTTGGCTGCTATACCGAGAGCATTTGCGGTGCAATATGGCCGTAGAACGTGAATTCCCTGCTCAGAAAAGTTTCGCTTGATAATGTATGGCTCTGTAGCATGCGACAAGGCTTCGTCTCTCGCGGTCTGCCGCAAGCGATTGTTGTTGACCCTTCTGTATGATAGCTTTCGTTGGCATTCTTCTTCCAATTTTAGCTTGACACAATTTGCTTTTGTTCACCTAATGCAGTGCATTGTTACGATTATTTCAGATAAAGTGACTGAAATCTTAATTTTTTTCATGGGTGTCTTTTTCGTGCTAATCGTTATCCTCATCCCATCCCTTTCCCGAATGACCAGTTGAATGTATCCTACTTGGAATTACAGTCGCTGTCAGACATTGCTTAAATGCAATGAAGACTCAAGTCATTTATTCCTCCGTCGTAGATTCTAAACAACCCAATCCACTGGAAATTTCAAGTACTACATTTATCGTGGCACCATCCAACCTGGGTCGCAGACAGCTTTTCTCGCCGAGTCGTCCTCGTTGTTTTGGGGGACTTCCATTCTCTCAGTAGGACCAACTGGATAATAGAAAGAGAGAGAGGAAAAAAAAAAAGGACGCGAACCACTTGTTCCTGCGTCGATGGTTGAGAACGGTTTGAGAGTGAGAGAACGAGAATTTTATGCGGGGCTCCTCATAACAAACTTTTCAAAAAACTGGTCGAATGCCGCCAGCTCTAGTTTTTTGGCCAACGCCTACTTTCGCTCTTTCGCTCTCTCTCTCTCTCTCTCTCTCTCTAACATATATGGTGAATCTAAGCTAAGGTCTCTACAAATAAACATCTTGCTATCTACAAGAAAGGTACATTTTATCTTTTGATATCAGACCCAATAGAAGCACATCTTGCCAAGTCCCCCTCTGCCTATTAATAAAAAAAAATAAAAAAAAGTGGTAGAACATAATCTAAAAGGAAATGCTTGAGTCTTAAAATCCTTGATTTTTAGCTGATTTGGTTTACAAGAAGAGGAACTTCCCTACGGTTCCCGTTAGAATTATTATTATTCAATCAGACCTGAAAGGTCCCAGTGGGTTTAATTGCTCCAGTTACCATCTTTTAGAACAAGTATCCTTCTCATGTGTTCTATCAATTCACTAGCTAAAGGTCCAAACAGAGAGAGAGAGAGAGAGAGAGAGAGAGAGAGAGAGAGAGAGAGAGAGAGAGAGAGAGAGAGAGAGGAGGATCTCTAGCGAAAGTGATCTCTTGTACAAAAGTTGCGTAATTGGGCTGGAAGAGGGATCCTGTAACCGGTACAGTGTGTGTGTTGTTGTTGACGCATTTGATTTTATCAACGAGTCTGACCATTAATTTTAACCCATGCCTTTGGAGAGCATTTCCCTTTAGGACTTGACAGAAAAACTTTTTTTTTTTTCCTTTTAAATTTTATTCAGTAACTTCTTTAATCATTCTCTCTTGACCAATTCAATGGACATGGCTGTTTTACGAATGTTAACTGCCTCCAAAATATGAAACATAAATTCTTTTCCGGTCCATATGCAATTTTTTTTAAGGGATGTAAGGAAAGTTTTATTGGTACCGAAGTCATTGGAGAAAGATGTTTCTTGTCACGAAACTCATCAGGCAAGAAAACCTTTGGAGACCTGGAGAAAATGGCAGATATGAACCAGAGAGCTTACTGAAGGCCGCCAGGAGTTTCCATACTTGTCATGCCATTAGAAATTTTAAACATTTGGAAATTATGTATCAAACTCTGCCTTTCTTCCTACTTTAATATAATAATTATGCGGATAATAGATATGTATACAATATACATAATATCTTTTTTTGAAATGGGAGCAGCAAGTTAGAATGCATTTCATCTTGTTTGGAGCGAAGTCATTCAGCTTTCGCTCGTCTTTTGTTCTAACATATGCCGCACAGTCCTGTTTCCGACGCAATAGCTTAGCTTCGTTCGTCGACGAAGTGCTTGGTAGGTAGATAGTTCTACCAAAGGAATCACGGTCTAATTTTGAAACGAGTGACAAGAAACAATTCCAAGAGGTCATTGCTGGCCGTAGCCTCCAAATAATCCATTTCTTTTATCCTCCAAGTGATCAATCTCTTTTGTGAAAATAAGCGCGACAAATTTTGTATGTAGGACCTTTATGGAGGTAAACGCTTTGAGAGAGAGAGAGAGAGAGAGAGAGAGAGAGAGAGAGAGAGAGAGAGAGAGAGAGAGAGAGAGAGATGGTTTTCTTTATAATGCCGCTGAAGGTCCTTATACTTCAATTCATGGGGGCCGTCTTCATAAAAAATAATGAATTCTCCCTCGTCAACAAACCTACCTGTTTGTGAGTTGCTGTGTCAGTCATCCCTTTGCCTGACATCAGGCTGGATCGTCATCAGGTTAATGAATCCGCATATGCGTTTTGTGGCAGCACTGGATCCTTTTAGGAGTGCTAGACTCGGCTACCAAAGCGGTCCAGGTTAACTGTTGTAGGAGGAAATACCACACCTTTCATATCTTTGATCTTTGAGCGGGTCAGTGCCAAAACTGCAAAACTCTCCTTTTTTTTTTTTTCTTAGATGGGTCAGTCCAGTATTTGAACGTATGGGGAAAGGGTGGGGGGTTAATGCCGTCAGTGCATCTCACCCGGTGCACTGTAGGCATTACTCAAGGTTTTTTTCAGCGTCCCTTCGTCCCAAAGCTGCAACCTCTTTGGTTCCTTTTTCTGGAAATCCATTCAAATTCTGCTTTCCATCTTACTTTCCAGCTTCTCCTTCATAGGTCCCGGCGCTTGGCCCTCAGGCCAAAACTGTATATTCTTCTTCTAATAAGCTTTACAATTCTGAAGGAGTTTAAGAGAGTAGGAAATTGGAGTTGATCTGGCTGGTTTTGTATGATTGCCTTTGCACACAACCTTTCTTCACAATGGAATGAAATTGAAGAACGTCTGAGACAGGAAAACCGATGGAATTCCAACCCTTCGAGGCTAATTGATTTTGTTGATCCCTCCGTCCGATGATGCCTTATCGATCTCTTCTTCTCGATAATGTTTCCGCGAAAACACGATATCAAAGATGTTCCGAACGCTACAGAAGAATTCATGACTACATCTCTCTCTCTCTCTCTCTCTCTCTCTCTCTCTCTCTCTCTCTCTCTCTCTCTCTCCAAGAGAGTTCATTTCTCTGTCTTAAAGCGAAATTACAAGAGTACATATTTCCGTTTTCTTTCGTTCACATTCGTTCCCTTGGCTCTAATTCCTTTCCGCAAAAAGCGTCAAACTAAAATGGGAGATTGTTTTAATCATTTGTGTCTTTGTAAGAAATAAGTCTTTTCTTAGACAGTTTACTCTATTTCTAAAATTACCGTCTACATACCTAAAAGGTTCATGATTCAAGTTGTCACGGGGTTAAAGCCTACGGGATTTGAATTCTCTTTTCAGCGCCACTTTTTACTATACAAATTTTATTTATTTATTTTTTTAGTTTCTTAGAAAAAAGCATTCAATGCATTTCTTACGAGGCATTACTTGGCTCAAGAGAAACAAGTAGAAACAGTTTTTGTTTCACCCTAAAAAGAACATTAGATTTTAAAGATATCTGGGAATAACTTGAGGTGGGGGATTGCCGTAATAGAAAATGCATTAGAAGGGTGCTCTCTATATTACCAGAGGCCTAATAGGCTGAACTTAAGCAGCGCTGATGAGCACAAGGAATCTGATATACTCGAAAATGGAAAACTATGATATATGTATGTATGTATATATATATATGTATGTATGTATGCATGTATGTATATATATGTATGTATGTATGTATGTAGTAATGTCATGTTATGTATATATTATATATGTATGTATGTATGTATGGATATATATGTATGTATGTATGTATGTACAGTATGTATTTATTATTTTTTGTATGTATGTATTTTATTTATTGTATGTATGTATGTATGTATGTTGTATGTATGTATGATATATATATAGTATATATTATATATATATACTATATATATATAGATATATATATGAGTACATATATATATATATAGTATATATATATATTACTATATTTATATATATATATATTATATATCTATATATAATATATATATAAACTGTTGTCTTTTTTAATGATTTTTCATCTAGCTTGGAAAATAGCTCATCTATTTTCCAGTAGCAGACGATGGATTTTAAAGACGGCATATTTCTTATCATTCAAAGCTGGGACAGAGATTCAGAGTGCGATAAGAGGCAAAATGTGAATAACGCCGTGGTAGACTACTGCAAGAGAGGAATAGAGGAGGAGGGAGAATAGCAACCAGAGAACAAGAGGACTGGAAAGAAGAGGAAGAGTACGTGTAGCAGTACTGTACCCAGGCTGCTATGTGGATCTCTCCCCTCGGCAGCGTTCGTTCGACAAAAGTTTCTCTTTAAACAATCCCGCCATATTACGATTGGATGGTTGAAGGTAGAGCCTCGATCCTTCTCCTTTATGAAGCTTCCCTTCTGGAACAGCTCTGGAAGAGAGAGAGAGAGAGAGAGAGAGAGAGAGAGAGAGAGAAGAGAGTTGGGGGGGTGGGTAGCGAGAGAGTGAGAGAGAGAGAGAGAGACCACACTCTACGGTGGTCGCTTGTGGAAGGCGTGGTGTATGTCTACCGCTAAGGGCACGCGCATAATCAGTTGCTCGTCAGACATACCTGTGGCTGGGGTCCCGATAGTGGCTGGACCTTATCCTTGTTTGCTTCGTTTTTTTAAGTAGCTTTAGAGTGTTTTTATTTTTAGTTCTCGCTTCATGTTGTAGAGCGCGTTGTTTGTAGTTCATGCCGCCTGTTTTTGATGTAAACCATTCTAGTACTCTTTGTACTCGGGGACAGGTTTGGTCTAGCCAAGTGTTATGTAGATATCCCGCCGTGCTCGGAAAGCCCGCTTCTTCCATCACTGTAGAGTAGGCAGAATCAGTCCATCAGTTAATCAAAATTAGATCGTACCCCCGGAAGCATGACAAAACGGAAGGAAGCGTTTCTCTAGTTCCGGTGTGTCAATGTTTGAATAGAATCAATCGTCGAGAATCGCGGTGGTTCCGACATCCAGGGAAAAGGAGGTCATGCGACGGACGCTCAAACAGGTTGTCGTCAGACTCCAACCGGGACAAATTGCCTTTTCCGAAGAGAATTAAGTTTTCTCTTGAAACCGAATTGGTGTGAACTCGTCGATTATTCGGAAAACACCAATCGCACCATCCTCCGAAGAGCAGACGTTCTATAAAAATGAAGTGGCTGACAAGAAATGTCCGTCATCGAAGATCGTAACCTTGCAAGGGCGCAAGTTCCTCGAGTCCATCCCAGGGTTTAAAGAAGAGGAAGTCAGGAAGTCGCCGGGATCAATTGAGCGTTGTGTTTTCAAGTTAGCTATTCAGCCTGGTGAGTAATCAGTCTTTATTTATAAATGAACTCTCCCTCGCACCTGACCTGGTGTAGCAAATGTGCCGAGCAAAGAGGACAGAAAGATTACGATCGAAAGAAATTTATTGAGGGCGTGAAAGATGACATATCTACGCAGAACTCGACGTATCTTGTGGTCTTTTTAGGCATCAATTATCATATCCACAGCATCACTAGTTAAGCAATATATCCGGCAAGAGATAACTTTTTATATCGTACATACGTGTTCAGAAAGGAAGTGTGAGAACGGAAGTGAGAAAAAGGAAGAGAGAGAGAGAGAGAGAGAGAGAGAGAGAGAGAGAGAGAGAGAGAGGGTGTGTGAGGGTGGGAACGGAGGGTAGGTCGGCCAGGCGGGTAGGACTGCAGGTAAGATAATAATAATAATAACAATAACAACAACTGCTTGTGTGCGCCTAAGGTATGATACCTGGAAATTCACGACGGCTGTGCCATCACGTTTCCTGTTGTCGATTAAAACAAAACGTGCTGATAATGACGAACTCTCTCTCTCTCTCTCTCTCTCTCTCTCTCTCTCTCTCTCTCTCTCTCTCTCATCTCCACTCCTCCCCCACTCTCTCTCTCTCTCTTTGGAAAGAGTATCATGTAAAGTCTTGACCTGTGTTTTACATGCTCCTTTTATAATGCACATGAACAATGTATATACTTTCTTATAGATTTAACAGACATGAAAAGATACGCATAAACACTTGCATAAAGATAAAAAAAAATAATTCACGCCACGTTTATCCTTTCAGTTTTTTAATTTTACTGATTTTTGTATAAATTACTGCTTGATAACTGTCTTCATCTTGCGCAGTTTCCCTGGGCAAGCAAAAAAATCAGACTTGAATGTACGATAACACATACATTATATATATATATGTATATATATAATAATATATATAATATATATATATAAAATAGATATTATTATATATAACGATATCTCATATATATATATAATAAGATATATAAATATCTATATATAGATAGATAGATATTATAAAATATATATATATATATATATACATATATATATATTATATATATATATATCACATATATATATATATATATATATATAGAGAGAGAGAGAGAGAGAGAGAGAGAGAGAGAGAGAGAGAGAGAGAGAGAGAGAGAGAGAGAGAGTAGGAATCCCCATCTAGGTTTTACACCATAAAACCTATTTGAAGTTTCAATCTCATTAACTTGTGCCTTAGCTGTGTAGTGGAGCCGCCGATGCTGCGAGTTTATTCCTTAAATATTTTTACAAGATAAACGACCATTCGGGTATAAAGGCTATTTGGCCCGACGCGGAAGTCATTCGTTTGACAGGCAACTGCTAAAGTCAACCGTGTAAATATTACAGATTTATTATAATAATAATAATAATAATAATAATAATCATAATAATAATAATAATAATAATAATAATAATAATAATCAAATGAGGTCGAATACTTCTTTAAGGGTGTTTCAAGTAAATAATTCTTCATACATTTAGTCATGGAGAATTTCTACATTAAAATTAAGCCTTTGCTAATTGAGAAATAAAAAATTCGTAATTACTAGAGGAAAATCTACGGTATTCTCTAACGCATTTCGTTCTTCGTTTTCCATAGTTGTTATAAGAAATAGCCAGTACGTATCCCAAAGCATAAAGAAAGCTGCAAATTAACGCCTTTCGGATGTTATCATTATTAACGAGTAATTTGGCCTCTTTATGGAAATTCTTTGCTTTCATTTTTCCAGAAACGTATTGCCACTGACTTTTTTTTCGGGGGGGGGGGGGGGGGGGGGGGGGGGGGGGGGGGGGTGGAAAGTTGGGGAGCTGGGTAAAGGAAGGTTAAAAAGTAGCATCTAACATTCTAGAGCATTTGTAGGCCTAATGTAACTTGAATTACAAAAGGTCTGTCAGTTATTCATATAGCAAGGAGGTTGTTTGGCGTTGAAATGTTGACATTTTGACTTAAAAATAGATTTGTGGCCTTGAAAGGTAGGGCAAGTGATAAGGTTTGTCGGGGGTACCAACTGCGCAATATGATCTTTGATAATGATCTATGATGATATTAATAATAGTGAAAGTAGTTGTAGTAAGCCATACATGTATGCTCTTTTTTTTTTTTTTTTTTTTTTTTTTTTTTTTTTTTTTTTTTTTTTTTTTTTTTTTTTTTTGCTCTGCCTTGCAGGTACAGTGTATCTGACATTATAGAGATTGCAACTAGTCATTCTGTTTTCAAAATAGAACATCTCGTACGTAAAAGCATCAGAACGATGTTTCATGACAGTGCGCGATTATTTGTGAGGTTCTATGACGCGTTTATAGAACTGTTGGTAGCAATCAAGAGATCGATCATGTTCATGACATTTAATCATTTCCTGTTAGTTCTCCTTACTGCAGACTGAATAACCCCCGTCACGCTGCGCTGCTCCATCTCCTCACTCACGTCTTATAAGCATGATAAAAAAAAATCAGCAGGGATAAGAAAGACGGAGACAGACAGAAAGGGACGAACAAAACAAAAAAAAGCAACCCGAAAGTTCAGGATAACGTAATGTTGCATTGTATATGTCCGACCAAGCAATTGTTTGTACCTTCCATCCGGAACATTAGTAAAAGGGAATAGCTGTCATAGGTTCCACCTCAGGAGGCAGTATTCGCTTTGTTTTCCTTTTTAGTGTTTCGTTTCATCAGAGGGAACGGGAACCCTTCGTCTTTTCTTGCGCCTTTCTTAAGGGTAAGGTCAGGTGATTTCGATCAAAGGCGAACGATTGTGCAATGCAACCCAGGCCCCCTTAAATTTGGTTTACTCGTTTTGTTTTACGCAGTTGGTATTTTTTATTATTATTAAAACCGTACTCTGCATGAAACCATTTACTTCTTAAAATTACCTCCTTTGTTGCTTTCACAATTCATATGAAATTATTTGGTTATCAAAATTAAGTATTTTTTTTTACTTTAACAACTCACAGTTTATTTGCTTTCTAAAATTACATGCTTTACTGCTTTCACAATTCACAAGTAATTATTTGGTTTCCAAAATTAACTACTTTATTACTTTTACAGCCGACAGGATATTATTTACTTTCTATTATTACCTGCTTTACTGCTTCCACAACTCATATGTTATTATTTGGTATCCAAAATTAACTACTTTATTACTTTTACAACTCGCAGGATATTTCGTTTCTAAAATTACCTGCTCTACTGCTCCCACAACTCACATGTAATTATTTGGTTTCCAAAAATAACTACTTGACTCCTTTCATAGCTGACAGGATATAATTTACTTTCTAAAATTATCTGCTTTACTGCTCCCACAACTCACAAGCAATTATGTGGTTTCCAAAATTAACTATTTTGCTACTTTTACAACTCACCGGATAATATTTAGTTTCTATAATTACTTGCTTTATTGCTCTCACAACTCACATGAAATGATGTGGTTTCTCAAGTTACCTACTTTTTTGCTGTAGCTGGTAACTGAAGTTGCTTGCTATATTCCTCTTATAAGCCACGTGGCATTGTTTGGTTCCCAAGACTACCTGCTTTATTGCTCTCACAATCCACAGGAAATCTGGTTGAAAAAAATCTATTTCATACGCCCACAAAACCAGTCCATAAATTAGCCATTTGTCTATGACTACGAGCATCTGTACGGCTTATTTATCTTCCCATAGAAAAATCCTAAATGCTATTTCCAAGAGACTTCTTGCATGTAGAATGACCTTTTGTTGTAGCTGCTGCCTAAAGTACATGGCGTAATACTGAAATAATTACGCTAGGGAAACTGCCAATAGCTCTCTCTCTCTCTCTCTCTCTCTCTCTCTCTCTCTCTCTCTTCATGCACTTCTGAAATTAGCAGGTGGTGGAGAGAGTACACTACTTTATGAAATTAAATTTTGGTCATGCATAAAGTAACTTTCTTGGATATTTGTTTTCGTTGGCAAGAGGCTATGATTTTGCTTAAAATACATATATATATTATATATATATATATATATATATATATATATATAGATATATATATAATATATATATATGTATATTAATATTATTTTATCTTTTTAAGCAAAAACTCATAGCATATACATATATATATATATATATATATATATATATATATTATATAATATATATATACATATGTAACGCAAATATATAAATACATATATATGTGTGTGGACATGCACTGATTGTTTTAGCTTTTTTATAACTGGCACTGACTGCTGTAACTAAGCTTTATTTCTGTTCATAAAAAGAAACCGAAAAATGAAATAAACCATCACCTTTATCCCTTTAGCTGTAATATTTATCTCTGTTTCTATAGGACTTCAGAATATTTCATGACGAATGTGAGTACAGTTCATAATTCCGTGTGTGTGTGTGTGTGTGTGTGTGTGTGTGTGTGTGTGTGTGTGTGCGCGCTGTACTTCGACACAGCTCGTGAGGTAATTTCGCAGCTTTATCTATGGTGGAATGCGCAACATTCCCTACCGTAAGTGTCTCGCGGTATAGCAGGTGTGGTCTGGCGTCCAATAAAACCGAATGTCTTTTATGTAGCTCAGCGTTGCCAACACCAGACTTCAATTCGATCGCTGTTGGACGGAGAATGAGATGTTAACCGCGATATTTTATCGGACCACACTTCACTATAGTGATTACAACAAAGTCGAGTCAGACTCGGAGAGAAGAAGCTTTTTCTTATTTATAAATAAATTCTTGGATTACGAGATGTTGGCTCTCAATTATGAGTCAAGGTGGCTAAAATACACAGACGAAATTCGGAGAGTAGTCTTTGGTTAAAATTTTTCCAATCTTTGAAAAAATAGCTTAACTATAAAAATAAATGCAATTGGCTATTTTTCAGGCTTCTGAACTGGATCTTATAAAACTCAAATTTTATCAGTAAATTTCTTACAATTCGATTGTGTGTGTGTGTTTTGGTAATGGTAATATATACAAATAATTTTACTTTTAATTTCCTTTTGTGATCATTAGCACAAAAGTACAAAATACATTTCAGATTTTACATGTGGCTGAACCATAACAGATGTTCCCACAGGTGTTTGTGTGATTTCACCGTACACAAGGATGTCTACTATACCATCATATTTATGGTTTCTCACAGACCACTCGAATATTAAAGAAAGTGACCCCTTTATAGTTAATACTAAAAAAGTCAATCCTCTGCGTTAAAATATTCATATTGTGCACATAAGCATTTGTACAATTTTATGCAACTTATACTTTTGTATTCATGTTATTGCACATTTGTTTTATATTAACTGACTTCAGATTTGGAAAATCAGCTGTTTACTTGAAAACCAGTTTGCAGTCACTTTCATAAATATGGTTTTCATCTATAAGCAAAATTTTCATTTACATTATTAATGTTCTTTGAAGATGGATTTTTTCCCGCTAGGTACCTCACCCACGAAAACTTTTAAAAGCACAGGGCTACCTGCGTTTGCTGTCTTATACTACAAAGAATAACTGCGCAAGCGACTGAGCATCTTTAAAATGGTATGATTTAAATGTCGCTTTCCATTTCACGGTTTTTAGTTAAATACTTTGCCGCCTACGGTCACTAAAACTAACCCACTTGCCTTTCATACGTTTTACACTTCTTTTTTTTCTCTCTCTCCCGTTTTCCCGCAAGGGATCCGCAGTCGCCCGAACTGACAAGGGAAATGTTGAGAATTGCGGAACTCAGAAATCACTTCCTCCCTTTCTATCTTGAGGACAGAGCTCCTTCGCTGGCTCATTGCTGACAGTTTAGTGTGATGTGGTTTGTTGTGTGCACGTGGCCAAGCTAACCTTTTTAGCTGAGTGTAGGCAAAGCCGAGAGAGGGAGAGAAAGAAAGAGCTTTCTGCTCTCTCTCCTCCCTCTCTCTCTCTCTCTCCGATGGCAAGTAGCCTAACTGCAAGAAGCCACAGCACTGAACTGAGATGCAATCCGACAGGTTCCTGGATTCTTTCTGGCTGTCCTGCGACCGCCCCAAGACCCCACAGGATCTGTCTACTCGCAGAATCCCGACAAACGCGCTCGTAGTTGAAGAACAGCTGTTCGGACTCTTGAAGGAGTTGCTGTAGGATGCAAATCTTTGCCAAATGATTCATTTACGATCGCATGATGTTGCTAAACAAAGAATGTTGTTATTGGCAGAGGGTTGTCGACTGGGGGCCTTGCGATTGGCTACGCGTGTGCAGTGGCCACGCCCCACGTTCGGGGTGGAGTCAGGCAGGCCCCACCCCATGACCTGCTGACCCATCGTCCTTTGCGCATGCGTCGCTGCTGCTGGCTTGTGAATGATAGCAAAAGTGAACTGCTGGGTGGGGGAATGGCGTGGCAGGTAGGCTATTGCGCGTGAAACGAGTCCGTTAGTTTGAACGGTACCATCGTGGTGAACACACGTGTAGCCCGGAGCAGGCCAGCTCTCAGCCTGTCCGCCGAAGCCACTATTCCTCCTCCTGCACCACCCCCACCCCCACCCCACCGCCGCCGCCGCCCTGCACACTCCCTCCCGCGAAAGTGATATTTCCACATTGCTGGCCAGCCAGTTTTTGCCGATGCGCCCGTGGTGGCTGCTCTAAGGGACCACCGCCCGCCCGCCTCACTCCGTCCCCGCCCGGGCCAGAAGCCACACCACCCGTACCGCCGCTCCCGACAAAAATCGGTCGTCTAGTCAGTTCGGCGGTGCCCCGGCCTTGGGTAGTGCCTGAGGCCAACCCAAAATACTACTACTAACTGCACCACCTTTATTTCTCCTCCTCCTCCTCCTCCTCCTCCACCCCCGCCTTCACCGCCCACTCTTACTCACCACAACACTTGCGAAGTCGTGAATGGCAGATGGTGATCTCAGTGTGAGACTTGAAGTGTCAAGAATTGGACAGGAGCCGTTCCTGGTCTCGGCGCCGTCAGAGGTGGTGAGAGAAATAACAGTGACCCAGTGCCTCGCTTTTGAATATACCTCCAGGGCTCTTGTGTAGGGTGTGCGTGTGTGCATGTGTGTGTGGGTCTTTGCGTGTTTACTTGTGCCCGCGACACACACATGCATATGATTAATCTTGAGCAGTGAAACAGCTGAAAATAAACATTGATGATAATAACCCTCGGGATCTTAAGTGACTTCAACTTAGAAGTCTGGACGAAGAGAAGTGATAGTTCGGATGCCTTCTTGGATGATTACCTTCTGCTGCAGATGAACTAAGCAACCACAACACCTGTTTTGCCTGCATGTGTGCAGTCTCCCAAGTGTCTCCATGCTTTTGGTTGAAGGTAAGGGAACATCGCACATACCTGCCTGCGTTGTAAAGGAGAAAATCGACGACACTTGGGTCTGATAAACAGTGTCGGTTGTAAATCAAAGTAATGGGATGGCCATCTTACCAAGCTTGGAATAAATGCCAAAATTCATTAGCTGAACGGAAAATGTCCGAAAAATTTAAATGATAACTACTTAGAAAAATCACTGCGTTTTCCCAACACCTCGGAAGAATTTCGCTGAGTAAAAAAAAAAAAAATACCTGCTAACGATTGGCAATTATTTCAGATCAAATGACACGTTATTTGTCGAAGCGAAACTATTACTTAATCAAGAGTTCTCTTAAAGGGAATTCCTAGTAATGTTTCTCAGGTGGCTGATGCGTAAACCTAGAGTTCAATAGGAAAGCGCTAACACAGCATTTATTTATTTGCAACAATTTTCACCCTTCTAGCAGTTACCTGCTAATTCATTGCACCCCTGCCACGAAGATGATTAACATCTTTTTTAGAGAACTTGAAACGATTATTATAATTAGTCTCCGTTTTTGGTGTTTCGCCGTGAGTGGTAATTTATGGAAATTTACCTTGACTATTTAAATGTGTTTGAAATATACTTTAATATCTAGAACAAATCGTTCGTATTTCTCAGCGCGGGAGCGTCTAGTACTCCCAACATACTTTAAAGTCAAATTTCATTAATCCTATGAGGCGAAAAAATCGCAAAAATGTTGCCGATTCTCGGTGATTTCGTGTCAGCGTAGATACCAACCTCATTCATCACTGTAAATCCTCCAAGTGCCAATAGACTGGTTATTAAAATATGGAAGTATAAAATAGCGCACGATTATATGGTACTCATGAACAAGGCAAACCTCTGATCTATTATAGCAAGCATCTTTTATGGAATAACTACACTAAAATGAATCTTTGCAAATGATATGTCTGTGCCACCTCTCAAATTCCACAGTACAGATTAGATTTATCCCTCAGTTTTACTTTATTCAGAATTCATTCTGTGAATGCCCCCTGGGGGTTTCCAGAGAATGCTCGAAAAAAAATATTTCAGCCATATTTACTGACAAGCTTGATTACCGGAGGCGATGGTCTGTTGCAGATTTTTCATCTTTCGGGCCGATAATCGTTATGGCTTGCGCGAGGCGAGATCACAGATGTCTTTTAGTTACGTGTTATTTTCCAAAGCTCATTTGGAGTCTTTCTGATGACGAAAAACGTCTATTCCAGTCCGGTTTTCAAGGCATGGCTTTCTCTTTCGAAATCCCCCTACTTGTGCCGTTTACTTGTTATCATATAGATTTCATTTAATTTTTTCAAATAGAAAATGCGTTGGATCGTAATTATTAGTTTTTTTTTGTCACTGCTCTTACGTATTATTTTTTCCATTGATATAAATAGTAGTCACAAATATTCTTTTGTGTGTGTGTATTGTAATTTATGGCCTGATGTTCGATTTGTGTACTACTTAAGTAGTCATTAACAACCAGTAATTAAGAAATCCCTTGCAGGATGTTTATGAATATTCTGACACGAATATAAATAACGTAAAACGATGTATATTTTTATGGATGGCGAAAGTTAATCATGAATAATTATTTACATTATTTTAATGTTTACCAAATGAACACCTTTGATTACATAACATATGTTTTCCTATATCCACATGAAACGTAAGTCAAATCCGCATTTCTCAAGTAAAAAAAAAAATCTTAAACGTCTTTCCCGGAGTTTATTTCTAATTTATGGGTTAATTACATTTTTCGCTCACGAATGAATGATATATAAATACAGTGGAATAATTTTACCAATTCGTTTTAGATTTTTATTTCTTTGCGGTTTTTAGTTTTTTTAGTAATGATGATTTAAAGACCAATTACGCGTCATTTATTACATCAAGTAAAAAGAAATCATTTCGATTTGGAATTTTGGGGAATGATTTTCGTAATGCATCAGTTTCATCATTTCTCTCTGAATCAAATTTCATCCATAGCAAAGGAGATTAGGCAGTGAAAATGAAATCAAGATCAACAGCTGAGACTAACCTGGTAAAATGAATGGTGGTAAAGTGACACAGCAGAAGATAGGAGGCAAAAAGAAACTTTTTCAATCAATTTTACCACTGGTACGGTAATTATCCCCAATATATGAAAAGTTCATTCACATCTAGCGTAAACAAAACCATACAGTCTGCGACTCCTTATTCTGTAATGGACCTTTCCGTAATGGGTTTCCCAGTTCAATTCTTACGGGATTTATAGATCAGATGGCATCTTGTAATAGGCCTGTTTCGATGCACAATAAGTATAGAAGTAATGCAGCGACTGGTTCATGATTTCTGATTTCCTTCTCATTTTTCTCAGTATCGGTAGATTTTCTGTTATTTTTCTGTTAAACTGACTCTGTTTGGGTATATTTCCTGCATATGCGCGTCTGTGTCGGCAGGGTATCGTCTAACACTTCTAAAAATTGACTGACCACTCCTGTGAAAAGTGTTCCCCCAGCAACACGGAACGGGAGCGAGAGTCACGGAAAACCAGAAAAATTGTGTTTTTTGCCTCAAAAGGGTGGGATCGTTACTGGCCGGGGCATTCAAATCCTGCAGGCGGGGATATCATTCCCAGACTAGAGTCGGGAACACCATTAGAAAGGATCGATTTGTATTTTAACAGGAAACTGATATATCAAATGCTCATATTCCGATTTCATTGGAATAATGTCAAATATAGCATGAATTTCATCGATCGAAGAACTTAATCGATTGTTGAAATCAAATTTCACTTGTATTTAAAAAAAAAAAAGCGAAATCGACTATGTTTCTTTTATTACATTAAGTTTTGTTTTTATCATGTTTATAATTTTATGACCATATTCGGCGAGAAAGTAATAAAATAAGGTATGCAAACCTCGAAAAAAAATGAAAAAACTGAGGAAAACAAAACCCCACTTTCCCTCGCATTCAGTATGGTAAAATGAACGCGGACGCCTCTGGCCAAATGAATTGCGAGGTGTCCGTAAAAGGCAGGAAAAGTCGCCTATTAAATTCCTACCTGTCGGTTGGGGACTTTCTTCTCATCGTCTTGATTCTACCTGGGGAACTGGGTAGAGGCTAATTAATGTTATTCGCGTGTTACAGGTCATGACATGAAGTGCTATAGTAGTAGTAGTAGGTTTCCCTTTCCACCATCCATCTCTCTCTCTCTCTCTCTCTCTCTCTCTCTCTCTCTCTCTCTATATCACTCTCTCTCTGTATATATATATATATATATATATATATATATATATATATATATATATATATATATATATATATATATATAGTATATAGAGAGAGAGAGAGAGAGAGAGAGAGAGAGAGAGAGAGAGAGAGAGAGAGTGAAATCGATAATATATATATATATATATATATATATATATATATATATATATATATTATATTATATATACATATATGTATACACATACATAAAAAGAAAGATAGACAGATTATCAGAAAAACAGATTTGCGTTTTGTACATTCTTCATCAAGAATATTGAAAAATATCGGTATTTCCTCAAGCTCCCACGTAACACTACAATACAAACCAATATCTAAGAACACGACTTATTTCGTTATTCCGAACTGATCCCTTGATCAGAATCAGGAATATCGCTGAACTAAACTGGAGGGGGGAAGGGTGAATCCTATCCATACCCTGTCACTCACCCAACGTCCTGACCTCCCTTGCCCCCTTAGTCCTTGACCCAAAATTTTAAACGCGCACATTTTTAAAAGGATTCGACGTCGTATTTTTGTGCGCGTTCGTGAGCGGAAAAATTCACACAAGCTCAATGCAATAGAATAATACAGTTATTTCCCGGAGTATAAACATTGTTGATTTGGCAGACTAACAGATTTATTGCGATACAAGGATGACAACCGAGAATCTATTTTTCATGCTATTTTGGAAAAGTAATATATATATATATATATATATATATATATATATATATATATATATATATATCTATATATATATATATATAATAGTATATGCGTCTGTGTGTATGCGTGTTAAGTATGACTGCATAAAGTTTGTTTTTTTCGTGATGAGAGGAACTGAACACTATAATTCATCTCCCAGTTGTTATTAAATATTATTTGGCCTACCTGCAAATGCCTATAATAATTATTCATATTACAGTGTTAATCACTGTACCAGCAACGCTACCACGACTTCTCCTGTCAAAGCTCAGCTCATAATGACGCAGAAGAGATGTATTTGTGATAACAGCACAGAAGGAACTCGCACTTGTCATTTGCTTATTAGATTTTCTTTTATTCATTTCTCAATAATAAATCATTTTCCCTGCTTGCCACACTGAAGAGAAATGTTTAACTGATAATAATTATGTTATTGTTATATTTAAGGAAAGGATTTTATTGTCTTTCATCTTACCCTCAGGATCTAAACGAGAGAGTATTAGGCTTCCGCCTCGCCTACTCAAGAGTTAAAAACACTTTTGTGCATCGTTTTTAAACGACTTGTTACAACGGAACGAAACTGCTTTGGAAAACGATATACGAGATGAGACTAATGGAATGAATATAACAAACAACCTAGAAGAATTATTTTGTACTCAGGATGAACTGCACGTCAGACGAGTGATGAGAGCACGCGATCCTTTCGATGCGGCTAAAATTGGAGTAATGCAAGCAAGCAAACGTATTGTTTAGCCTCGAGGCATATGCAGACACTCACAGGCACCCACATACAATTGGAATTAATTAGTAAGTTATTACAGCGCTGCATTATTGAAATTGGACAAAGCCAAGTGACGTTTTAAAAGTCCCGACAAAAGAGCCTCCTTTGACAAAAACCCTCCCCCTCCCCCTCCCCCCTGACACCACAAAGCCCCGGAGCTCTCCCCCCCATCGTCCCCCCCTGTACTTTTCACTCAATAAATTGCAGTTTACCTTTTCCCGCCCCTTTAATAGTGTTGGCATTATTGTGTGCAGTCAACAGGGATGCGACACCCACAACAATACACACAATAAACCCTCAATAGACGATATGATCACACCCCAACCCCGGTAAAACGAACTCCTCCTGCAGTCCTATGTCCTCCACGGCGCCCGGGAGTTATTCCACTCAGCTTCAGACTCGTTGCTCTTCTTGGGGAGGAAATGAGGAAGAATCGGCTCGTTCTAACCAACAAAGACCGTAATTCGGTGCGAAGTTTATCATTTGACGGACTAGTGCGCGTGGGGGTAAGGACCAACGGAGCGGAACAGCTTGATTCGGCGGGGCATTCCCTGAGGGGCTCCAGCCTCAAACCTACTACACCCGTTATTATTTCGTCTTTCTCGCCTGCTTTCGCTCACGTACCTCCTCCTCCAGAGAGAGAGAGAGAGAGAGAGATTGGGGTGGGGGGTGGGGGTGGGTGGCTTATTACATCATCGTGTTCTCTTGAGAGATACGATAACCTGTTTCATAGATTCCGAGAAACGGCAGCTGGAGTTCATTTACGGGTGAATTCGGTGGAAGACTTCCAGCTTGTTTTTGGTCTAATAAAGGTTTCTACTGAGTTTTCGATTCGAAAACCTTTCGGGAGGTTACAAACAGCTTACATGACGGAAACTAATTCACTGATGAACTGAGCGAGTCGCACAACTTCGTTCATGCGGGGGAAGAGGGTAACGCTGTCGAATCATAATGTTCCGTCCGATACGAGGGGAAACGTTCCCCTCTTTAGGTTTAGAGTCTCTTCATGGTCGCGCAGCGCTGAACGCGAACAATGGCGCTCTCGCGCGCCGCGACAAAACTGCCGCACTAATACCTCGTCAACAAATTAAAACAACCAGCCGCGAAATGCCAACAAATTTATGCCAGACTCCCAGGGGACGCCGCTCCCCTTTTATACCAAGGAGATCCAAGGAACGCCCTCAAACTGTGCTCCGGTCTTGGCCGTGATAGATCAGCCTCGTCCTCGTGACTTTCGCCAGTGCGGGACTCCGAAAAGGTCGTCCTCAGGCCGTCGTATCCGAAGGACTTTCCCCTTCAGGACATCATCGTATCTTTCCTAACGAAGGGCGCGGTTCATCGGAAAGTCATCCTATTCCCCCCGATCACGCGATATCACAGTGACTTTAGCCTTTTATTTTTTATTTCTTTTTTGTTATCACCGGTTAAGAACTAAACCAGGAAAAATGTGCCAGCACAGGTGTGTGTCGCAGCAGGTCGAACGCAGATGACATAAGAAGCAGGTGTACACGCCCAAGGCACACGACTGAAAATAGGGTTACCTTATACCTCCGTTACTCGCAAATCAAAATTCAACCTGTGTATTGTAAATTCGCGCTTAATTGTTCACTCATTTGTGTCCAACTACTGAATCAACTGAGCAACTGAAGATTTATCACATCGGGAGAGACTGTGCCACAGAGGAAAATAGCAAAAATTAGGAAGCCCCTGCTTCGTGTGACCTGAACTAAATTGTATTTCTGGCGTTTTTTTTTTTAACTAAAATATAAGCCCAAGAGCCTTCCACGAGAGAGTGAACACTTCCAAAAAAAAAATTAAGAGCCAATTTTTTTGCGCTACTAAAGCTTCAAGCTGGTCAACGCGTCGCCAGTCATCATATTAATATAAAATAAAAGGATTTCGTTCTTCACGGGCCGATGATACCTTGCGTTGCCTTCCATTTCGGGCAGTATAGTCAGTTGGTTGCAATGAATGTTGAGAGTAAGTTTCTTTGTCATTGTTTCATTCAAGTTCTCTTATTCTTAAGTAACTAGAAATCATAGACTTGACTCCCATTTTACCTGGACCGTAGTCTGTAAAGTCTGTCTTTAATAATTCTGGACATATATACAAGATATATTTGGTGCTGGCAATATTTACCAAAAATATATTTTGTATCGAAATGACCGCACGACCAACGTAATTCAGTCACCTCATCTCCATAACGACGAAAAACTCTAAGGGACTACATCGACTGGTTACGGTGTGCTTTAGGGTCCCACCCGCAAGTACAACTCCATGGCATTTACACGCCTTACTTTGAGAGGTTTTCCTTGGCAACATTCTCCTTGATGTCATTTTGTACAAAGCGTGAACAGATATGATATTCGTACATATGTTGTGATAATTACTTGCGCTGTCTTTAGCCACGAACAATCTTTATACTGGCAACTATTTTTTATTTTGCGTTTTTATTTGCATATATTACCGATGTAATGCTTAAATGATTAACTAGCGTTATCTACAGTTCACAGGTCTTCTGAAGCCCTCCCCTCAATTGGTTATTCCCCTGAATTCCAGAGGAGTACTTCAGTGCAATTAAACATGTAAAATGATACGGATATAAATTAATATTAATGCACCTAGATATTTGTATACCAAAACCCGCTGACGAAGGCGAGATAAATAACTGAACAAAAATTGTCAAACTTCCTGTAGTAAAGAGGAACAGATCTCGGTTATGTATCTGTTCAAAGGTGAACGTTGGAGATAAGGGATAAGATCTCAGAGATAAGTAGAAGTTGTCCTGTTGTCATGTCTCAACTGAAAACCTACAAAGGCACGGCGTCAAACAGCACTCCTAAGACCTCAGCAAATTTACATTCGAAAAGATCAAAGCATATTTCAAATGCAAAATATCTTGGTATGTTTAAAACCCAATTACGACGGGAAGCAACACCAAGAAAAATAAAGTGACCGATACCGCAGTTGTACTTTCGCTTATCTCCAGTGACACGATATGGTATCTTTACATCATACGTCATTCTTAACGCGATGACGTTATTTGTACAGAACTGGGGAACCAGAGAGGTGACATCATAGATAAACCATCGGTTATGCCGTCAGTAGTGACGTTATATCGCTGAGTGAAAGACGTTTGTCTCCGAGTATGCTTAATCTGATGAGCAGTCACCTGTCGGAAAGTGAAATAGCGGAACTCATCTGCGAATTATGGGGTGAGTCGAGGAGGCGGTTTTGTGCTTCGGTTACTGTGACTCGTTGAACGATAACTTGATCATCCATGAATTCGTTTATGTCACGAATTTGTGTATTCGTCTGAACAATTACGAGCCGTCTGGCGGTATGTTCCAAGTTTCGTGATTAATCTGCAAGCTTGCAAGTTTGCTGCCTTTCGAGAGAATTTATATATAAAAAAATATATATATATATATATATATATATAAAATATATTATATATATATATATATATATAAGAGAGAGAGAGAGAGGTAGAGAGATGAGAGAAGAGAGAGACGAGGAGAAGAGGAGAGAGGAGAGAGAAAGAGAGAGAGGAGAGATGTATATATATATATATATATATATATATATATATATATATATATATATATATATATATATATATATATATATATATATATATATATATATATATATATATGTTAATTTTCTATTTTAACTTCATAAGATGTTGAACTATCAATGTTTCCTATCACAAATATCTTTGAACAGATAACCAACCTTTCATTTCCACTTTGCAGAGAATTTCTTTTATTTTATTATTAATTATTATTATTATTATTATTAATATTATTATTATTATTATTTACCATTTGATCCGTGATTTCTATCCCTTTCTTATTCGTCCGTCAATGAATATTTCCTCATGCAAAATTTCTTTTAACTGTTTCATAACTAAAGCATGTATTAAACTAAGTATAATAAATTATATTGTCAACAAATAGGACTTAAGTGGACTTAGCAAAGGGGGAATGGAACCATATTGGGCAATCCATTGGGGGTCTGGAGTCATCAAAAGGTTAAGAACCCATCCTTTTCATGTGAATCTTCTACAGGCATTACTGAAGCGGGTTATATCATCAGTGGATCCTTTTCACCCAGTACCTAATGGGGGGGGTGGTCGCCACTAAATTCTTTTCACCCATTATTAAATAGCAATAGTCCCCCTGCCTTGACGATTTAATCCAAGTGATACAGCATCGGGAACACTTTAATAATAATAATAATAATAATAATAATAATAATAATAATAATAATAATTTGTACTGTCAATATTCTGCCGTGTCTTAACTACTAAACTACTAAAGGCAGTCGGGAGCTCAATAATAATAATAATAATCATTGCTGTTACTTCTAGGTATTATTTTTTACTGCCAGTGTACTGCGGTGTCTTAAAAACTAAAAAACAGTCGGGAACTAAATAATAATAATGTTCTTTACTTTAGTTCTATGTATTGTTTTGCACTGCCAATATTTTGCAGTGTCTTAACCACTAAAAACAGTCGGGAACTAAATATATTATAATAATAATAATATTTTCTGTTCAGTTCTAGGTATTATTTTTTACTTCCAGTGTTCTGCAGTCTTAACTACTAAAAACAGTCGGAAACTAAATATAATAATAATAATAATAATAATAATAATAATAATAATAATAATAATAACAACAAAACGTTCTTTACTGTTAGTTCCAGGTATTGTTTGGCACTGTCACTGTTCTCCAATGTCTTAACCACTGAAAACAGTCGGGAACTAAATAATAATAATAATAATAATATGTTCTTTACTGTTAGTTCTAGGTATTGTTTTGCACTGCCAATGCTCTGCCGTGCCTTAACCACTAACAGCAATTTCTTTTTCTCTCTCGATGTTCTAGGCGTGGACGTAACCCAAGAGAGCTCCCTCACTCCTGACGAAACTCCAGCTGTGCCTCATCCTTCCTTCACGCCTCCTCATTCTCACCCTCACAACATGCTTGTCTTGCAGCCACAGGTGAGTTAGTGTGTTCTCTCTCTCTCCCTCCCTCTCTCTCAAAAGCTATCCGGAAAACCGCAGCAGGAAAATCAAATCATAAGATTTATTTACTTCTTTCCCCTCCTCCTCTTCTTCTTCTTCTTCCTCGCCCTCTCCTTCGTCTTCCTTCTCCTCCTCCTTCTTCTTCCTCCTTCTCATCCCCTTCTTCTCCTTCTACTTCCTTCTCCTCCTCCGCCTCTCCTTCTTCTTCCTCCTACCTCATGAAACTCTCGGTTCTTCCTGGTTGTTAAACAGGGATTGCTCGACGGAGCCTTATAATCCCAAGCAGCAACCAGGAACTCGATCATCATTGACTTCTGGTGGTCTCCTTTTTTTTTTGACGATTTGACGTGTTGCCCCACCTGCCGTTTTCCGTATGCTTTCTTTGTTTCCTAAATTTTCTTTCTAATATTAACAATGACTGATAACAATGATAATAATAACCGAAAAATGTTGTCAAGTTGTTGTTGCCTGAATTGTGTTGGTCCTGGGTTTAAAGAATTCTTATTGTTATTTAAGTTTGAAAGGCTTCTTCTCAGTTAAATTTAAATTCAGGCAACACTATGATATACAGTATTTGCATATGATTTTCTTGAATTTCAGAGAAGGTAAACTGACTCCCTTCTCTTCGTGTAGATTTATAATTTATTTTCGTTTCCTACTTTATTCTTTCACAATGAATATCGCTTATGTATACCCAACATTATACAGCACTGAACGAGAAGCCACCACACACACAAACTTTCAGATGACATTCGCCTCAGTTCCCAGACTTGAATTAAAACCTATATAAGAAAATAATAACAAAAACACATCTAAAATCCCTAATCACGTGGAAGTAAAATTACTGATCAGGAAGCAGTACTCGAGAATGAAGTGTCTCATAAGCTGATCTGTACAGATAAGTGATAATCAGTGAGTTACCAAGCGTGGAATTTCATGACACATAGAAATACAAGTCAAGTCTTCGCCGAAAACACCACTCAAATGCGATAAAAAAAGGAAAAAAAAAAGGAAGCAAGAAATGAATTCGAGAGTTGACATGGGGATAGAACGGGCATCGGATCATGATGACGTTAGTGTAGGAACTGAGCGCGTCGGGGGTACCACGAGTAAAATTGGGTAGGAGGCCCGGTGGGTAAGGAAGAGATGCTTGATTGCTTGCGCTCCTTTCTCATTAAACCTTGAGAAGCGAGGTAGTCAAGTGTGACCCGTGCTTGCTTGGCACTGGGACTGGGTGTGGCTTAGGCGTGGCCCTGTGCCAATGAAAGTGACAGAGCCCACAACAATTCCGAAAATGACTCTTCTCATACGAAGAATTTTCACACTTATCTCTCCATTCACAGGGGAGTGGGACAGACAGACAGATTGTGCGTGCCTTCATGCCCCCCCCCCCCCCCCAACCCTGCCGCCTTCCGAAAACTTTCGAACTGAATATCGCAAGTTAATTTTAGTTTAAAAAGCCAGTATTGGTATGATCCTTTCCAGTTAACCCAGCCAAATTAAACATAAGGATTCAGCTAGTGGTGGATGTCAATAATTTCGTTCTAACTGGCCTGCATTTCCCTGGAAACGATTTCATAGTTTTCTACCGTAGTTCCCTTTCCATTTCTATCCAGCGTCTGACTAACTAAAAGCGAGTTTTAAAAAAAATAGAGAAAGGGCGAAAACGAATGGGTATGGTGGATGGAGGTGGGGGGTGGACGGAAGGGAGGCGGGTGGTATAAGTACTCCCGGAGAAGGAGGTCAGTTTTTGCCTCTGTCTCCCTCTATCGTGTGTAGATCGGTAATGAGTAGCTTGCTCCTATCACCACGGGGCATCTAGGGTCACCCTCTTATTGTGGTGGTGCTGGACGCCCCATGCCAGCCACGCCACACATGCTATTTTTATTCATCTCTCTCTCTCTCTCTCTCTCTCTCTCTCTCATTACTCATTTCTACCATTATTATTACTTTCCTTCCTTTATCAATCGGATTAGCACCGTGGCTGCCCCAATGGCTGCTTTGCTTCCAGCAGTTCCCTTTACTGCTTTGCTTCCAGCAGTTCCCTTTACAAGAAATAAGTCGCTATTCGGAATCTGACTTCAAGTCGCTCGCTTACGCGTTCAAATTTACAGGTGAAAATGGGAATGTCAGGAAAGTGAACTCTTATTAAGACTGCCAAAAGGCTGCTAAGGTGCGTATCAAAGCTCTCTCTCTCTCTCGGGTCGACTGCTAAATAATAGTTATGGTATTTTTGCAAATCATTGACCTGGATTAACATCGACGCAGTAAGCTGAAAGAGGAAGTAGCGAGAGAAAACCACTTTTGACGATTCCTGTTCAACTCCTTCGGACAGAGGGTCACCTGGGACCTCTCACAACGCAAGGAACTCTCTCTCTCTCTCAGGGTGATATCATAAGTCAGAGTTTATAGACACTTCGTTAAACTCTGTGCTACACTAATGAAAAATGAGGTGTGATACACACATGGAATGAAATGGATGACATCCCCAGTTTGTGGAGACCATGTTTATCACACCAATATTGCTAGTGCTCTGAACTGACCTTTCTCTGTATGAAATCTTTTATTTGAAAGTTTTAAATTCGTCGGGGATGAACAATTCTACGGGATTTACGTGATTACTTTAGGGTAAATATATTCTAAAGATGTATTGACATATTTATCTTAACACTGTACGTTCCGCACATATTATATATATATATATATATATATATATATATATATATATATATATATATAGTATATATATATATATATATATATATATATATATATATATATATAAAAGATAGATACGTATTTAAGTGGATAATATCTACATAGTCTGAACATGAAGAGCATTGTGACGTCATGAGGACTACTGAGAAGAGAGGTGACCCCTTTTCACCGGCATTATTGAGGAGAACCAAGGATATTTTTGAAAACCCGTCGTCCATCAGTTTTACCTCCCTACTATTATCTCTAAAACCGCATGGGAACTGTGGCGGAAACTAAATAACACAAACACACATGTATATATATACACATATTGCTTCTCCTGAACTCTTCAGTGTATACCTAAGTCTTATTGCAAAGTAATATCCTCCCCCACTCCCTATTTATCTGCGTTGGTACAATCCAGTATTGATTTATTGATATGATTTATTGCCTTGCACGCATAGCCTTGAAGCACAGCCTATTGGGCGTAGCCATGGAGAGACCCTCCTTGGACTTCTTCCCTCCAAACACCTTCTTCCCTACCCCTTCCCCTTATTCTCCCCTTCCTCATGTTATACCTTTTGTTATTGTTTTCCTGCAATCAACACCATCCCTCCGGATTTCAACCCTAAAATATAGAAGAAAAAAAATTTGTGTATGCAATCATACGGTTATCATTATGTATGCATTGGACATGAGAATATGTTTAAATCTAAGACACATTTTTCCCTTTTTTTCGAAATAGAAGAAAAAAAGAAATGTCTGTTATATTCTTTATTCTTGCCCTCAGCTGACTTGTGGCTGCGCCCAAAAAATGCCCTGTGTAGTGACGGAGTGTGTGTGCGAGTGCTAAAGAGTGCAAGAGTGATCCCCTTCTGTTTTCTTTCTCACATTCGCTGCACTTTCTTATACTGCTTGATTTCTAGCATTTTTTTTTTAATAAATCTCCTCACTCACTTACCAGCACCCCTTTCCTCTCTCCTTTTTTTTTTTTTACCGAATAATTTCGTACTTTGCCTATTTTGGGTATTCAATTCTATACACCACTCGAGTCTGCATCGACTCCGGTCTTTATTTGATTTCCGAGACCTGAACTCACTTTTGCACGTTGTGCGTTTTTGTCTCTTACCACTAGTGGAGCAGAGCACATTGTGTTGTTTGTTTTTGTTTTCATTTTTTGCGGATTCATTGCTATGGATGGACGAATTGTTGGGCGGATGAAAGTCGACGAGAGATTGTTCTAGACCTATAGCAGATGTAGTACATTAGTTGAGCAGCTCATTATTATTGCAAGGCGATGAAAGTTGATCAAAATAGAATTTTCACCCACTGATAACGCGAGGTCTTGGGCAAATCAGTCTCCCTCCACAAGTACCTAACTACATATATTCAGATGGTTAGATAATATTTAATTATTATATATTATTAGACAGATTACAAGTAATGACTAGTGCTTGTATTTACTGCATTCAGTAATTTGTTGTAGTGTTTAGCCTATGTGTTTATCAGCATAGCTGTATCATTTTTATGTGTAACTGTAATAGTGTCCACTTGTAAATATTTGAACCTGATATTGGAATCCTATTTAAATTCCATCTAATTTATATCTAATAGAGAGTGTTAGAGAGCTTATTTTGGAGATTTTTGTAAGGAGTCCTTGCGTGTGCTCGTCCTTAATGAAAGGCTACACTAAAGTTAGGATATTTTATGGAAAGATACCACTAGTTTTGATACGAAAGAGACTAATCTTTTTTGTACAGAGGTTGAATTTTGTGGTTAGCTGATCTGACCTACTTTTAAGTAGGTACATGTAGTTAGATTTGTTAAGATAATAGGACGCAAGCTTGTTTTAATTCATGAAAGAGTGATTGTGAAGGATTGTTTGGTTGACGTTTGTGGTTGCGATGGGGCTAAGTTGTGGTGGCCGTCTACACTGAATGAAGGAATTATTTCGCACCCCGGGATCCACATAGCAGCAGTAGATTCAACCGTCCTGGCAACTAACTCAACCCGGCACCAACTTAGGCACTACAGAGAGCTTATCTACTTTTGTTCTTTTACGATGTGATTATTTTTGGAAATATGATCAGTACTTTTGATGAGTCTGACTTTTAAGTAGAGTTCATTCATTTTAACTGAAAAGGGAGGTTTACTCTCTTGCTTTGAATTAAACCAATTTGTAGTCCATATTGTGAATATGATAAAGATATTGAAAATGTCTTTATTACTGATGTTGAGGTAATGTCAACAACGTTTCAATAACCCTTTTGAAGTGCGGCACGGCAGAGTGTTGAAGGAAGGTTAACTCTGTCGACAAGATTGAGGGCCCAGATCAGGAGTCGTCGTCGTTGTATTCCTTCCTGGCTGCATCCCCTGGCTTCTCCCAAGTTAGCACAGTACTGATGGGGCGTGAATTCGACTTCCACAGCCACAATCACAGTATGGAGGAGAAGCCACCCAGCAGAACACCTTCACCGCCACCGACTTTAGCCACCCTGGTCCCAGTCAATCTCAGCATTGCTACTTCACAAGCATTAGTGGTGGTTTCAGCTCTCCCTGTATCATCTTCGCCATCTTCCTCTCCCATCACTGTTACGCCTGTGCTTCTTACAACCGAATCAACAGCTGCTCCAGGAGAGGCCAGCTTGAGTACCCATGATGATCCCCCTGGAGGAAGGAGTGTCGCCACTTCTCCTGAGCCGGTACGCACCATCTCCGCCCACACCCACTGTCCTGCGGCACAGTGTAGGCGGCCACCACCGCAAACGCCGCGTTATCGCTCGTGGCCATTGTGGTATCCTTATGCCGTAATCGCACACTGCATGTCAGCTGCCACTGCTGCTGTTGCCGCTCATAGTCTGCTCATGTTTGCTCTTGCTCGCACCCTGTCTTCTCTTTTCTCTGTTTAATTCTGCATGAATCAGCATGTTAAGTGTATGAATGTGTTGTAAATTTACTTAAGTTTGTCAATATTAATGATTGTTTTCTTTCTCCCAACAGCAATCTCTGCTGCACCCAAGTGTGGCAGAAGCATTGTCAGCATCATATGGCCTGGCATCATCATTTGGAGACGACTCATTAGGTGGAACAACAAGCGAGGAGTTCAAATTAGGATCTGCATTCACAGCTACTCCAACCCCTAGCTATGGTGAAAGTAGTGAAACCACATTTGGTGATGTCTTCCAAGCTGAATATCTTCTTACAGCACCACCCCTTGAAGACCTGAAGCCTGTTATTACCCACCCTTCAACAGGAACTCCTCCACCAGGCTCTCCTGGGCAGAGTGCATCAGCTTCAGCAGCTGCTGCTGCAGCAGCAGCTGCTGCAGCCTTACCTAGCTTCCAAGAGACTTATTCTCCTAGATACAGACCACTGGGCTCTGATGTGTTTACTTTCAAAACTGATGAAGGCAGACCTGCAGATTATTCACAGCCACCACCAGCTCACCAAGCCTTCCCACAAGCTTCTCCACAGCAACAGCAGCAAATCCAACAGCAAGCTCAGCTTCCTCCTCAGCAGCAGCAGCAGCAGCAGCCAACCTCATTTGAAGCATATACTCAAGCTTCCCATGTGTATACTCGGCCTGCACCTTACCCAAGTCCTTCGGTCCCAGTTACACATGCATACAGTGGGCCTGCTAAGACATTCAGTAGTGAATTTTATCCTGCTGCACCTACTTATGATGCTTTACAGCCACTGCATCCTGAACACTACATGCGACCCTCTACATCCCAACAGTATACAGAAATGGGCCCTGCCTCTACTTCTAATACCCCACCAGTGTCCTTCCTAAGCCGTAAGGGTGACCACATTGACCCTACTTTGATGCGCCTTCATGCTCCTCCAATGTCAGCTCCTCGACCAGCATCTGAACAAAAACCTCAGTCTCCATCACAACTTTGTGCAGTATGCGGTGATACTGCTGCTTGTCAACATTATGGGGTTCGCACATGTGAAGGATGTAAAGGATTCTTCAAGCGCACCGTACAGAAGAATGCAAAATATGTATGTCTTGCAGACAAAAATTGTCCTGTTGATAAGCGACGAAGAAACAGATGTCAATTTTGCCGTTTCCAAAAATGTCTTGTAGTGGGAATGGTTAAAGAAGTAGTAAGGACCGACAGTTTGAAAGGCAGACGGGGTCGCTTACCTAGTAAACCTAAGAGCCCACAAGAATCTCCACCATCACCACCAGTGTCTCTGATTACAGCCTTGGTAAGGGCTCATGTTGATACAACACCTGATGTTTCTAATCTTGACTACTCACAGTACCGTGAACCTTCTAATGGAACTGATTCTCCTACTACGGAAGCAGAAAGGATCCAACAGTTTTATGCCCTCCTCACCTCCAGCATTGAAGTTATCAGACATTTTGCAGAAAAAATTCCAGGGTATCATGATCTTGCAAGAGAAGACCAAGATCTTTTATTCCAGTCTGCCTCTCTTGAACTCTTTGTCCTAAGAGTTGCATACAGACTTGTGTAAGTATTAAATAGTTTCTTCTTAAATTTTTTGGCTTCTTTTAATTTGTGATTTTACTGCTTCAGTACATTGCTATTGTCTGTTGATATTTAGTATCCATTATTGAGATCCTAAGAAGATTGAGCCAGGAATTAAACTTTCATTTTTGTTATTTCAGGAGCAACCCCGATGAAACCAAGTTTGTCTTTGATAGCGGACGTGTATTGCATAGATCTCAGTGCGAAAGATCGTTTGGGGAATGGCTACAAGGCATTCTGGACTTTTCAGGTTCATTAAAAGCAATGGATTTGGATATTTCTGCATTTGCATGCCTTTCAGCATTGACTATTATTACAGGCAAGTTTTAGAGTAATTAAATATGATATAAATACAGAATTATCAGTAATGAAAGTATACCACAAGGCATTTTGAAATTAGACTTACATTGCATACACTGTACAGTATTAGTATTGAAAGAAAGCACAGTATCACGTTAGAATATCACCATGATTGTTTATCTACTAATTGTTTTCTTGTTCTTAGTAATTTTGAATTTTATGCAATTATTAGATTAAATGTAATGCAGTCTCATATAAAATGGAAAATTTTCATTACAGAGCGACACGGACTCAAGGATACAAAGAAAGTTGAGCAGTTACAAATGAAGATTATCAATTCACTAAGAGATCATGTTACCTACAACGCAGAAGCACAGAAAAAACCTCACTACTTCTCTCGCATTCTTGGCAAGTTACCTGAGCTACGGTCCCTCTCTGTGCAGGGCCTTCAGAGGATTTTCTATCTCAAGCTTGAAGACCTTGTTCCTGCACCTCAGCTTATTGAGAACATGTTTGTCTCCAGCTTACCTTTCTGAATTAGTGAGAAGACATGTTTTCATTCTGCTACAGGCCAACAGGCCCTCCCTGTTGAAGCTGTTGGGGTGATGGCCACCAGATGAAACTGTTGGGCCTCGGCAGTATATTTCTGCAGCCGTGGCCCTGAGACAGGTAATGAAAGTGGTGAGCCAGTCCTCACTGACCTACTCGAACTAGTGTACGCTAAACAAAACCTCAGTACCTACATTTGCATACCATTTCAGCATTCTTGGTGTACTTCAACAACAGACTTCAACAAGTTTTAGGAACACACTTTGCAGTGAACTTGCATAGTTAGAAGTAAAATGTGCATTGTGGTTGTAAGTTGCACACACTATGATGGCAGCAAAAGCACATACACAGTTCATTTACAGAGTTTACAAAAAGTATGATAGCAAAGTTATTTTCTAATAATCGGTATAAGGAAAAGGCCCCGGTTGGAAGTTCAGCTCCAGGTACTACTTGAGTGGGAAACTCTGAGTAGTGTCAGCATCTGAGACTTGTCAGTTCGGCGGTATGCCTTGACAAACTAGTCATTCTGTGATTTACTGGAAAATATTTAAAAAAAATGAATTTGAAGAATGAGTAATGAGAATATTGTTTATACTTTGAGCTCAGTAAAGCTTAATTATGTATTTTTGTAATTACTTTTAAGTCAACTTAGGATAGTCTGAAATACAATATTTTCGGCCTTACCTTGTGCATAGGTAATTGTACAAAACCCTGTACATAAATACTCCAAATATTTACGCTCTTTAAATATCAAGTCGCATAATTCTGTAAGAAGGTTCAGTCTGAGAATAAGAGTAACAGAATTTTTGGTGTACACATTAATGTATTTTGATGGTGAATGAAATGTGTTATTTTGGTTAACTGGAAGTGTTATGGTATGTAAGTAATATGGCTTACATACTAAATATGCCCTGAACGAAATAGCAGAGGTTTATTGTTATTATGCCTGTCACTTGCCCTTATCGTACTGCTTGGACGAGCAGTTATATAACATGTTTGAAAAGGGTTCTTGTATGCATTTGAATGAATGACTTTTTTTATACACTTAATGTGTACAACTTTTTAACGCTAGCCTTATGGTGCTGTCCCTATAGCATTCCAAGTGGAAACAGGATAATTTAGTTTGCATTTAAGTAATCAACCGTTCCCCAAAAATCATGGTTGCTTGGACTGCCCTTCTTACCTTGAAACCCCTAAGATAGAACCTGTGCTTGGAAGGTCATGGCTTGTGAGATAGTTCGCAGTTCCTTCCTCAAAGGAGGAGAGCTGCATCCGTATGAAGGATGGATGTAACAAATCCTAAGACTTGGGCGACTGTTCCAGAACTTTTTATTCTGCTATTGTATGTTGTCCCTCTGAATGTGTTCTTGGGCCGGTGATAATATTGTAGAGTAAATGATCTACTAATGCTTTTTTCAGTCTAAGTGGGAGTTACATAGGTTCTCAGTCTCAAAATGTGCTGCTAGAACTAATAACATATTTTCAATGGAAAGTCTCGAGTACCTGTAGCCTGAACGCGGCGCCCGTATGTAACCCCGCTATAGCGAATATTATTGCCATGGCTTGAATTCAGCCTATTTGTCCCAGTTTTAACGTTGTCTGGTCACTGTTTTGCCTTTTATGTTTTAGTCAGTATTATATGTAATTTTGTGTCATATATTCAGTGTTCACAATCCTTCAGCTATACGTCCACTGAATCCAATAAACCTCATGTGAATAGCCGCTCTCCCTCCCATGCGTCACTCTCCCAACCATCACTTCCATCAGATGTGAGGTTCCGTTGCAAAGACAGCACACCTCTGCAAAATCAGACTGAAAATCATGAAATTTGTGGGCTTTTGCCGATCAGTTCCTGTCGATACAATGTGCTGTCAGTTAAGTTGGCAGGAATGAGAGGGAAACAGGTAGCTGTTCCTCCTGTGATTTTGCAACAAAACATGATTCCCCCCAATATTGAACAGTAGTACTCGATTACTTTCTTTTTCGCTGATGTACCTATAGTTGAACAGTACAACAGATTCTGTTGGCAACATTACCTATTAGCAAGTCCAAAGAAAGCGATGATTAAGCAATTTTGAAATTCCAAAGATTTTGATGTCGCATAAGTATACCTTGTTGTACAGTCGTTTTGAAGGACAATCTAAAAGTTATATTTGTTCATTTTATTATGGTTTACCCTCAGTGGTAAGACTTTTTGAATGTTTCCCTTCCCTTCCCATCACTCCCCCCCCCCCCCCCCCCCCCCCCCCCCCCCCCCCCCCGACCCTGACTCTGAACCCACTCCCCCATATATTTTTCAGACATACACACATGCGGATGACCTGGACCTGGGAGTAGTATTTCATACTTTCTGGGCTTCTCAAACTGTTAGCAGAAATCTCATGGATGGTATACTTGTGTACCCAAAAGCGACCCACAGGTTTATTCATCTATCTATCTACCCATTTCTCTGCGTGTTCCTGGCTTGTCCCATATGGTGCTGGGGTCATCCAAATGTGTATAAACTATACATACATACATATACATACATACATACATATATATATATATATATATATATATAATTTGCCTTGAGCTTCTATGTAGCAATAATCATCTTAAAGAGAGGGAATTTCGATGGATTTAAAAATATATGCATATAGGTATTCTTTTTATGGCCAGGTTATTATCACTGAAAAACCCTCAAACATTATGTTCCTATTGATTAATCTTTTATTATCATATTTTATATTTAAAGCAACAAACTAACAAAACAATTGGCTCAGTAATATAATATTTACTGCTAGTAAATAGATTTTTAGAATAGCTGATATATTTAGTGATTGCTGGCCTAACAGAAGATTGGCGGGTGTAAGAAAATACATATATTTCTCTCTCTCTCTCTCTCTCTCTCTCTCTAAACCTGTTGCAACAGATTGGTGCTGACTATACAGACATACATTTAGAATGTATAAACCTCAGTATATGCAGTAAAAAATATGCAGACAAATACCACACGCGTACAAAATAAACTTTTACTATAACTTTTCGTCTTTCTAATCATAAAAAAAAAATGCTTTGAAAAACGTCATGCAGCCTGAGACATTTTTCGACAGACGCTTTACCAATTTGAAAACTGCAATCAAGAACCTCGCCTTTACACAATGAAATGTCGTAAAGTGTCATTCGTCAGCTTCAGGTCATGACCCCATTTCTGACCCTGGTTGTCATCAGTCGACCTTTCTTGGATCGAGAGTGTCACTCAGGTTTCTTTCGTTTTATCGGAATTACCTCTGATTGCCACCATAACCCTCGAGGTCATACTTGCCAGGTCAATTTGGGTCGCTTGCATCGTGGGTCGTCATGCCTCGGAGAATCAGTCCTCCCTCCCTCCAACCCACCCGATAGCCAATGTCAGCCTTCCCTCCCTCCCTCCCGTCCCTAGCCCCTCCCTCCCTTATCCATCGCTTCGTTACCAGTCATACAAAACGTATTCTAGCCTGTAATGTGGGTTACCATCGGATTTTTATGAATATATAGTTTAATATATAAATATATTTAGAGAGAGAAAAATTTAAATACTAGACTCATATATTTCATTTACTTCCATGGCCTTCTTGAAACCTTGCTTTCAAGTCATGATGTAAATGGACATTGTAATTTATTTTTTGTCTAAACATGGATATTTGAATGTATATACTAGTTTCAATAACAAAATGGTGAAGTTATTTTTATCATATACATGTAGGGACATTATATATATATATAATATATATATATATATATATAGTATATATCTATATATATATATATATATCACGTCACGAACATGTTAGTGGCATGTCCTCCTTTCTGGAAGACAGTCTTCGTGTTTGTCTGTCTCCAACAACTCCTTTTATGGGCGTCACCATAAAAACCAACTTTCAGATTTGGGTTGAGTATCCTTTAGGACGAAATTAGGATAGCCGACATAGGAGTTCTGGCTATGTACATTTTATTTTACTTTCCTTTTTTTTCCATGACGTCTGAACGGGCCAAGTGTCTTAATATAACCATATCAGAAGAAGACAAAAGAAGCAAATGTGTTTTTGAAGAAGACAGGCAGATGTGAACTACATTTTTTTCTGCTGTTTTCCTTGACAAATCGCTATGATAAGTGTATAAGTGTTCATCTTATTGTTATAGCTTATATGTTAAGTACAGATTTCTCTTGTTGTCAAATAAAAATCACGTTCTGTTAGTTGCTCTTTTCAATGAAACGAAGGAATCGTTCACTGTGAGATAAAAGAAAATCATTTTAATAATAATAATAATAACAATAATAATAATAATGATAACAATAATAATAATGATAAGCCTTTCAAGCTGTTCAGGCCACTTCTCTCATCTTTCTCTTCCATTTCTTCACTTCCCTCCCTCACCCCCTCCACCTCCGCCTCGTCCTCCTCCTCCTCCTCCTCCCTCTATGACTTCCACTTGAGTAGTATGAAAAGTAACTTATTTTTTCATGGATTTGGAATAAATTAAAACAAGAGGAAAATGCCACTGATCTCACAATAATTGGACCAGCAATTCGTAAGCGTTAGTACATGTCACACTCTATAGATAATGAATAGCCATATTTATCTTATGTGGATTGGAGATTATAATTGTTCACATGGAGGATTAACACGTCATGACGAATTAATGCTCTGTTGGTTTTGTTTGATCGTAGATGTTTCATCCTCTCCATGTTTGTGTTATGTAGCATTTGATCATCATTTATCAATTTAATATTCGGAAACATCCTCATTTTGAGCATCTTCATCTGAACTGACAAATACCCGTTGTAGTAAACTTTGAAGGAATTCGACAGTCCTAGACTTCCTCTCTGTTTTCGTTGCAAAAGAAAAACGCAGCACAGACTTTTGTCGCGTGAAAAGGAACACGCCAAGCAAATGAAAAACAAAATGAAAAACGTTCAGTCAAGAAATGATAAGAAGACCCTTTACATTTCTCCACAGTAAACACCGACTTGACTTGAATGTTGTTTTTCATTAAACTGAATTCTGATACAGGACCTTGTTTTTTTTTTCACTATCAAGAACTATGGAGAACATTTTATCTCCTCCCTCTCTCTCTCTCTCTCTCTCTCTCTCTCTCTCTCTCTCTCTCTCTCTCTCTCTCTCTCTCTCTCTCTCTCTCTCATGCATACTGCCACCCGTTCTTACCGCCCCTCGGTCGGTCCTCCTTTTTTGTGATATCAGCGCCATTTTGTAGATGTTATAAAAACCGGTCTTAAACAGCTATTCCCACTTTCCTATTTTTGAGATAATATAAATGAAAGAATTATGCACAGTGTTTCATTTCACCCGAAGGGAAAATCAACAATCATGCATGGATGAAAATATTGCAGGAAAAGAATTTTAATTTCAAGTGTAAACAAACTCCATCGGTTAACATCATCAGAAAAACTGAGGAGGAAATGAAAAAAAAAAATTTAAGCTGGGAATTAGACGAGCAAGGACTACAAAATAGAAAAGTCTTCATGAATATTGTCGTGAAACCTAAACGTTAGAAAAAGACTAAACTTCCGAAGATGAATCTGCATTAACTTACGTTTATTACTGAATATGAATAACCTGAAAATGTGGCAAACTAAAGTTTGTAAGCTGACATATTTCCCAGCGTAACGAATGCAAATAACTTGATAGAAACAAAAAGAGGTAATCTTGTGTATTTCTTGGCTACAATTGTACTTTAAATCAAATAACACTTTGGCTTTATTGAAAATGTCTGTCTCTTGACTACACTTAACGGATAAAGAAAAGGATTTACCTTGAAATAATATACATCTCAGCCCCTATTAACTTGACTAAATTCAAGCATATTTAATAGGCTGCCCTCCCTAAGCAAAATGGATTAATATGAAACATTTCCCTTTGACTTGGCTGCTGTCAACAGATTTAATGGAAAACAAATATATTTGTATAAGTTGAAACATTTCTCAGGCTCTTTACTATCATAAGGAAAAAATATAAAACATTTAAATCATCTTGAAATGGCCTTGGTCAAGAAGAAGCCGACGGCTAAAAGGAACTGGTTATCCCTCAGTATCCTCAGTATCTGCCTTACCGTTTTAGTGGACGGACGTAATTTTAAAACGCCGCCCCCAATTCCTGGTTTATTACCAGGACAAAATTTTACAACGGCCACCAGTTCCTGGTTTATGAACTGGACAAAATTTTTAAACGGCTCCAGTTCTTGGTTTTCAAGCTAGACAAAATTGTAAAACGGCCACCAGTTCCTGGTTTATTACCTGGACAAAATTTTACAACGGCTCCAGTTCCTGTTTTATTAACTGGACAAAATTGTAAAACGGCTCCAGTTCTTGGTTTACAAGCTAGACAAAATTGTAAAACGGCCACCAGTTTCTGGTTAATTAACTGGACAAAATTTTTAAAATCCCTCCAGTTCCTGGTTTATTAGCTGGACAAAATTTTAAAACGGCCCCAGTTCCTGGTTTATTAGCTGGTCAAGATTTTAAAACGGCCCCAGTTCCTTGTTTAATAGCTGGACAAAATTTTAAAATGGCCCCAGTTCCTGGTTTATTAGCTGGACAAAATTTTAAAACGGTCCCAGTTCCTATTTTATTAGCTGGACCAAATTTTAAAAGGGACCCCAGCCCCCTGTTCCTGATTTACTAGCTAGACAAGATTTTTAAAAGGCCCCCAGTTCCTAGTTATTAGTTGGACAAAATTTTGAAACTAGCCCCAGTTCCTGATACGGTTCATGATACAAGACTGTATTACTGACCATGGAATGAGAAAACAAACCATGGTGATTGGGAATGGAGTCATAGCAAAGACAACAAAGAAACGTGGCCTGACTCATAGTGGTAACTACAGAGGCATTGCACATACTTTGTTAGAGATGAATCCAGATCAAATATATGAATTTAGATTTATCATGTGCAGCAGTGTATGGAATTTAAAAATCCCCCTCAAAGCAGTTTTGCAGATTAAAGATAAGATTTGACATCATCCACAGGCCAATGTTAAGGAAGATCTTATATTACTATGGTATTCCTGTTCAATGCAGTATACAAAATTAGTATAATAATTTGTATTTATCTTGATTATGCAAATCGGAACTTTCTATGTATCAGTATTCCTCAGCATGAACTGGAAAGGTTGCTGAAACTTGGTACCAAGGTGGTCAATTGGAGGCAGGCAGGTCAATGGGATTCAAGCCAAAATCATCTCCCTTATGTTACAAGGCTCTGGTTTGCATAACTAGCACAAATACATTTTACTTTAAAAATTTAGTATCTGTTCCTAGAGATATATAAACCAATCAGACTCGGCTAAGTGACAAATTGACTTTCTACCCAGAAATGCCATGCTCCCAGTAGAGATCACTAGTAAGGGACAAGGGAAAGGTAACCTCTAATGCAATCGGGTGTATCACTGGGCCCATGAACCCTTGTAAAGACATAAAGTAGAGGGAGTCACACCTGATAAGCCAGAGATCTAAGAACGTACAAAAATCCCGTTGTTCATCCGTTCAACCTCCAGCATTATGTCATCCAAGTAACTTAACAAGGATTTTTTTCCACTAAGGGGGGCTTGGACACTACACAACCTGCTAAGCAGCCACAAACTTTTAGGCAATATCCCTGATGTAAAATGAGGAAAAGACAGTCCATCTGGACTTATTACCTGTGATACTCCAAGGTTTCTCCAAACAGTCAAGAATGGACAAACATCCCTGGCTTCATGAAATCTTGCCTAAACTGGGCAAATGTTCTCCTGTTCATAAAGCCAGAGAGAAAGGATATTCACGGACACCACCCTCATGTGCCTGCCAATACTACAGACATCTAACTAACACTCTTGACCTGAGAGGCCAGATTCTAAAAAGTGTTGTAACGTTCTAAATGGGCGCAAAACCATCTCAATTGGCTTCCAGTTAACAAATCTGAGGGAAGGAACCAAAAATCTCCAAATTTCTCTGCAATTTCTGAAAAACGTCTAGTTTTCACCTTAAACTCGTGAGCAAGAGTAAGAGGAATCTCCAGCCCTCCGAGTGCCAGCCAATATATAAAAGGCCATGCCAGACAAGATTCCAAAGGCTATGAAAGTGCAACTCACCAACAGCAGAACAAAACTGGAAGGTGGAGTCCCAATCTGAGGCATTTCTCTAAGGCTCAAATGTTACCTAAGTTAGGCTGAGGAGAATAAGAGTCATAACTTACACTGGAAGCTGAAACTAACAATGTTGGAAAACTATTCAAAGCTCGTATGAGCATCTGCAACTCTAACAAGGCAGAGAGGCCTGTCCTTCAGTCAAAAGACCTGGCTTATTGCAGAGCAACAGGTTTCACTGCAGTGTGTGAGAAGAGCTTGTTTTCATGAAGGTGGACAAGTAAGTCCACACCATGTGCAAAAGTAACTCCAACCAGAGAGAGAGAGAGACTTCATGTCTACAACACTAATCAGAGAAGGTTGGGGCTACCTCAAAATTTAGGGCTAACAGAAAAATGAGAGCAAATGAAACAACTTTGTGTGCTTGAACCAAAAAACCTAGCAAATTGGGATAAACTCAGCATGGGACCTATAAGGAGCTGCCATGGGGGTCACCCAAGACCAGGAGTGACAGACAGACAGACAGACAGACAGTTGATCATCTGACAAATCAGACTGGCAGAGGGAAAGTAGCTTACTCGATCTGCCGCACAGTAAGGACTCTTCTTATCTGCAGATCAGACCATTTATTGACCCAAGACACCACACGTAAGCAGCAACCACAGTAATCAGTATGTCTGTCTCATCTCTGAAGTGCACCCTACGGTCATCTCTATCAGCAAAATGGTTTTAACACGAGAAAATTAAGTTCAAAACCGAGACTAACAGTCTCTTGAAAAAACTACTCCAATTCTGCCTGAAGGAGTTCTAAAGGAAAAGAACCCTCAGTTCTTGACAGATTTCCCACAGCATCAGTTGGATTCTCTCCCAAAACAGAGGCTGACACACCTGTCTGCCCTGGTGAGTACTCTCAGGAATGCACACATGAATGATCAGATCTGGCAGTCCTCATCATTAAATCATGAACTGAGATTGACTTGCAACCACTCAAAATCATGGTCCATGTAGACTTTCATATAATTAGCCCGAACCTAACTAGTAAATGCTATGGACAAACACTTAGGGGCACTACAGTGCACATCCACATAAAGTATCTTGGATGAATCAGGAACAACCCCCATGTCTGAACAATCTCATCCACACAACTCGCCATGATATCCAGTGGTATCATAATGTGATAACTTTTCACATCCGCATGCACATAATCTGAGGATCTTCTACTCACACATTGGAAATTATGGGGGAACCATGCACTGCCCAAGGGGTTGCACCACCACGTAGTACATACAATTTTGATAGCTAGCAGTTTCACACAGTGGCAACCTGTGAACCTTCTGTCTGCAAGCACAGAATATTGGGAACATGCTTACATTGAGTGAGAACATAATGTTAACTCTTCTCAGCATATCTTGGTAGATGTATGAAAATGGAAAGGATCCTGGACAGTCCTCATGTCTTGGAAGGAAACATATGGTCACTGGTTCAACAGCACAAGGGAGCCCTGTGTCAAACTTATATACTATATACAGCAGACATCCCACCCATAGGTGAATGAATGCCATCAACCCCCAAAAGAAGGGAGTTGCAGGTAAGTAATTCTTCTCTTCTTTTTTTTTCTTTTACTTTTAGGTGTATAATTCCTTTTTAATTGTTATACAGTACTTATTGTGTCATTTTTATCTTTATCCTTCCAAACTTGCAAGCACCTGCAGATTCCATACCATAGGCCTGTTCTATACATCCACATTCAGTACCCTACCCATCCCAGTAAGCAAGTCAACCACAAGCTCTTCACTTTTTTATTTTGTAAATAAATTGTTATACATTTTATAAAATACTGTAATATCTATACACAAGTAGTTTATTCTAATTTTCATCATTACATTATGTAAGCAGGTTGAGACATACTCGGGACCAGTTGATTCCTTTAATGTACATGAGTTGATTACAGATTAAGGGATGAGCGGGAACTGACTTGTCTTTTCCCGAACCCCGTGCAAAGAGATACACATAACAGGGAAAACATATCGTACCTCAAATGGAACATTCCTACACCTCCCCTTTAAGATCAAAGCTCCCTCATCCTAGTCTACATCTTTCAATATCACTGAAAGGTAAGGAGTTCTTTTTTTATTTTATATTTTTTATAACATTTTATATAATACTGTAATACGAATTGATACTGTATAACTTTATTCTAATTTTTATCACATATTCATACACTAATTTTTATCATTACATTATCATTTCCCGACTTGCCAAGCACCTTTACTGTCCTACCAGAGATCCCTCATCCTAGCCTACATCTTTTAAATCACTGAAAGCTAACAAATTCTTCACTTTTTATTTTTATAAATCTTTGTAACAACAGTATTATACATTGGCTTATGAAATACTATAATACACTACAGTAATGTACAGTACATATTTTAATTGCATACCGTAGTAATTTATCATTATCATTCCAGGCTCCCTAACACATGTACAATTGTACATCTTCATCTCCAACAACCTAGCCTACGGTTGCTACAGTAACAAAGCTCCCCATTCAAAGCAAACATAGTATATTTAAAACATAAGTATAGATTTCTCCTTTTAGTTGCAAAATAATAAAACTGGTAAAGGTAGTAACATATGAAGTAAAGGGAATTCAGCTATAATAAAGATAGTCCTTCGGACACAGCGCTGGAACATACATAAATGGTAAACATGACAAGAGGAACACTTATTAAACCCAAATAATCAGGATTAAAGTATATGCACAAAAACTTGACATGTTTAGGGGATATTTATTAAACACAACTAAAATGAATTACTCTGTAATATAATCATCGTGCCATTGCGGGGGACGACGTACCCTAGTGCTACTTCTCTCCTGGATGGGTGGGTGGGTACTGGGCCAGCCTCCCCCGAGGCGGTGGGAGTAGGTTCTCCTCAGGTGGTGTGGGTGGTAGGGATCTCAAATGCTTGCGATTTCTTGTCGAAATTCTTCCGCTCCCGTCTAACCTTATGCGATATTGGCGGTATCTATTCTTTTCAATAACCACCCCGCTTCTATTCCAGGCTCGTGTAGTCACATCCTGGATAGCTACCCTCTCCCCTATTTGTAGGGGGGAAAGATCCTTGGCTTTCTCATTATACTTGGATGATATTCGTTGCGCAACAACGCTTCTTTCCCTCTCTCTTGCGGACAAGGTTTCCGGACCAATGCTCGGTGACGAAATGATAACTTTTTAACATTGGCACCGAATCTCGAAGTTGGCGACCCATGGCCAGCTGTGCAGGAGACTTATCTATACCACGTAATGGTGTATTTCTATACTGCAATATCGCCTGAGCTACCTTGTCATTGTCTAGCCCTCCATCAGGTAGAGTATTGCCCATTAATGTTCGTTTGGCGGTGCGCACAGCAGCTTCTGCCCGCCCGTTGGACTGGGGGTAGTGAGCAGACGACATTCTCATAGATACCCCCCACTTACCAAAGAAATGTCTCATTTCCATGCTCGTTAGATTCGTGCCCTCGTCCACTGATATTTCTTCAGGTGCTCCCCACTGCATAAAATATCTTCTAAAAACTGGGATCAATCTCGCGGATGTAGTTCCGTTAGCGAAGAAATAAATTTCCATCCATCCAGTCAGTCGATCGGCGTAGACCATATACTGCCTCCCTGCTACTTGAAATAAATCTGCAACAGTTCTCCGAGACGGATATTCGGGAGGGGGAGTGTATATAATACTTTCCCTTTGTTGCGAAGGTGCCGCAACGTTGCAATCATGACACTGTGCCCTATAATTTGCCAAGTCACCCTCAATCCCAGGCCAATAAACTGCCTGTCGTGCTCTTCTGATCATGGAGTCAGTTGATTGATGACCTGAATGTAAATTGGTTGCAATGCGTAAACGTAGTGCCTCCGGAACTACCAGACGAACATGCCCCTCGTCATATGCATATGTGACTAATCCTTCAATGACACTCAGCCTATCACGTACATTGAAAAAAGGTTTTAGGCAGGGCTCCACTTGAGACCTTGACGACGGCCAACCCTCTTCGCTGACACGTCGCTGCAATAGTAAATAATCAGGATCCTTCTCTGCTTCCCCCCTCATGGTAGCCCAGTCCATAGTAATGACGTCATCCGCCAGCGATGACGTCATGGAGGCAATACAAACTTCGTTCATAAGTTCCTCCTCTTCTTCGTCTTTGACGGTAGTTTCACTGCGAATCACTGGGTATCTTGATAACGTATCGGCTGCCGAATTCTTCTTCCCCCGGCAAATATCTTATGGTAAAACTATATTGCATAGTTTTTCTCCTTCAACCTTAGTAGTCTCGGGTTTGCAATGTCTTTTAGGCTCCTATCCCCAAAGAGTTTTACCAAAGGTCTATGGTCCGTGATTAAAATGAAATTCGGGCATCCCAATAAAAACAATCTCGATTTCCTAAGGCACCAAACTACTGCAGCCGCTTCCCCCTCAATGACGGCATAGCCGGCCTCCGCCTCCGTCAGGTGCCTGCTGCCACATAATGCCAGTTTCCATCCCCCCTTACAACAAAAAGGGGCATTGAGATCCTCGCAATTGCAATATTGTTGCAATATAACAAATCCCATTCCTTCTCTGCACCAATCGGTAACAACAGCAGTGCGCCTTGTCTTATCATAATATGTCAGTCCGTCGCCCAACATCTTGCAAATGCTGTCCCGGGCTGCAACAAAAACTGTTTTGAAGGCGTTGGTCCCAATAAACTTTCCGATGGGGGGATTTCTTGAGAAGATCCCTGAATGGTTCCATTACCGGTGCTACAGCCACGAAAGGTGCAATTTGGTTCACAAGTCCAAACCAAGATCTTATATCCGTGATAGTTGGGCTTGCAGGCATGGGGAAGTTCTTAATGGCACTCATACGCTCATTAGAAGGTCTATAATTATCCCAATCAAGTTCGTACCCCACAAACTCTACCTGTCTTTGACAAAATCGGAATTTATCCGGATTCAGCGTAATACCATTATCTCCACATAATTGCAAAAAATCATAAGTATGCCAAAAGGCTCCCTCAACACTGTCGTCATATAACAACACGTCATCTATGCACTTGTACTTTCTGTGTACATCAATAATAACGTCATCGAACCTTTTCGTGTATGCATCGGGGGCCGCGCAATGACCCATAGGTGTTCGACAATACTGGTATCTCCCCCATGGTGTAATAAACGTTGTCAACTGTCGGCTCTCCTCATCTAATGGCACCTGGTGGAATCCGGCATAGGCATCAACTACAGTCTTATATGTACGAAGTGGCACACCCGAGACCATGTCAAAAGGAGCACATGTGTGATGCGTTTCTCGTTTGCAATTCTTATTCAGCTCTTGATAGTCCACGGTCCTCCGTGGTTTACCATTTTTCTTTGCTACCACTACCATCCTCGCACACCAGTCCGTAGCTGTACCAGCAGGGACCTCCCTAATTACTCCTAATTTGACATCTTCGTCGAGCTGAGCCTTAACATCGGCCTCCCAATGCTTAGGAACTGGTATAGTGTATGACACGCATAGGGGATGGCACCTTCCCTCAGGTGAATGTGGTGAGGGGCTCCTTTCATCATCGGCAGAGGGTTTCTTGAAACGTTGAACGTAGTCTTCGCAAAACGTTGCAGTAGCCAGTCCCTCAGCCTAGGGACATTCTCCTCCGTGGCAGCGTATGGCATCTCGCGCTGACGACCACCACCCCCTACCCGTGTGAGAACGTTTTCTTCAGGCGTTTGGCGGGGGTTAGTCGACGCAGAGGGTTTCCGAGTGACGTCATTCACGGTAGCGACAGTATGATGGGGAAACTTTGTATGCACTAGACCTAGGTGATTTACACACTCCTAAAGACATATAAAAACGGGTAGCACCTTGCACAACGATAACACTAGTGCTCACTGATTTATCACCCAATTCTATTAGCATATCAACAGACCCATATATTCTCAATGACTTCTCCCCTGCGTGATTTACAATGACATTACACCGAGAGAGATTAGGTACCTTCAAACCCAATTTTGGTAACAAATCTACCCCTACTATACACACTTCTGCCCCAGTGTCTGGAACAGCCTCAACAACGACACACTCACATGAAAACTCATGCTTAACCTTTATTTTCACCATCGGCAGTTTCCCCACTGCCGCACATAGGCCTACCTGGCGATTGTCCGCAGGTGGATAGGCAACAGTGCATGACGTAACAGACGCGTCCACAATAGGCGCCGTTTTGGCGGGCTGTTGCCCCCCTTGACAACAGAATTTAGCAAAGTGCCCCACAATACCACACTGAAAACAGTTAACATTATCAGCAGGACATTTTCCCTGCCAATGAGAACGACCACCACACTTTTTACACCTGGTATCTGACTTACTGTTACCAGTAGGTTTCGAGCTACTACGGCCACGGCCGTGTCCCTTGTCACTATTATTAGACCTATAGCTAGCAATAATTTTACTTTCACCTTCTAACCCACTTTCAACTAGGCCTAAGCCTATCTCATCCCCTTTTACCAAACTAGCTACGTTTGCCCTTCCACGAGCGCTAATACTATCCTTTTCTGCAGATTCATAAATTTCACATTTACGTAACAATTTCTGCACAGTATTGAAAACCTCATGATCCTGTAGGATCTCTTGCTTAAGTCCCACATTGCTTAAACCACTTGTTATCCGCTGAACTAACACAAAATCATTCAGATCAGCTCGACAATGGGGACACTTAAACCCACAATCTAAGGCCAATTGTTGGCACCTATGCACAAAAGATTTCGCGGTTTCTTGATCGCCTTGTTGCGCTGAGAAAAACTTGTCCCATGCCACTGCCTTATTCACAGACTTCGTCGTGATCTCCTCCAGTCTGTCGAATGCCTCAGAGGTCGTTAATGAGTTCCACTGAACCTCTGAGTGCGTTGCATCTATAGTCATCCTTAACTTCTCATCGCAGTTTAACCGGATACTGATAAGTGCATTCTCTCCTGAGACGTTTCCTAAGGCCAGCCAATCACTCATAGAGCGACACCATTCTCGAAAACTGCTTTGTGTCATCTCATAGCTACACTTCTCAGGGCACATCGCCCTAACACCTGCCGAGGCTGAACCATGTGGTCTTCCTTGTGCCATGAGGCCAACCAAAGCCTGTAACAAGTCCTGTCCCTCGTGGTGCCGGCGTGCCGGTGTTGCATTCCTGCTTGCAGTGCCCCTGGGGGAACGTCTTGCTGTGCCCCTGGGTGTGTTGTGATGGCCTCGTCTCAGCATCTTGTAGGTCCTGCTTTGGAACGAGAATCACTGCGCCATGTAAGCAGGTTGAGACATACTCGGGACCAGTTGATTCCTTTAATGTACATGAGTTGATTACAGATCAAGGGATGAGCGGGAACTGACTTGTCTTTTCCCGAACCCCGTGCAAAGAGATACACATAACAGGGAAAACATATCGTACCTCAAATGGAACATTCCTACACATTATCATTCCAGACTGCCAGTCACCTTTACCTATTGTCCTCTATTACTGGAGCTCCCTTATCCTAGTCTACATCTTTCAATATCACTGAAAGGTAAGGAGTTCTTTTTTTATTTTATATTTTTTATACATTTTATAAAATACTGTAATACGAATTGATACTGTATACTTTATTCTAATTTTTATCACATATTCATACACTAATTTTTATCATTACATTATCATTCCCGACTGCCAAGCACCTCTACTGTCTACCAGAGATCCCTCATCCTAGCCTACATCTTTTTAAAATCACTGAAAGCTAACAAATTCTTCACTTTTTATTTTTATAAATCTTTGTACAACAGTACTATACATTGGCTTATGAAATACTATAATACACTACAGTAATGTACAGTACTATTTATTGCATACCGTAGTAATTTTATCATTATCATTCCAGGCTCCCTAACACATGTACAATTGTACATCTTCATCTCCAACAACCTAGCCTACGGTTGTACAGTAACAGCTTTCAAAATCACTGAAATTAGATATAATGAATTCTTCACTTTTTCATTTTTATACATTTTATTAATCTTTACATTGTTTTATATAATACTGTACATAATACTTTAGTGTATTTATACTTTAATATTGCATACAGGACTGTATAGTCTGTATGTATACTAATACATAGTAAATTCTTACATTCTAGAATCCCCTGAAAAATGGCCCCCACCAACATTTTTCCAGTGGTTACTCAGCATCAAAATTTCAAATTTAAATATAAGGAATTATTCACTAATTTCATTTTTATACATTCATTGGCATAAATCTGTACCTAATTTATTGCACTGTATAATAAATGTATTTTGCTATAGTATATTCTAGTAGTATATATTGTATACTGTACATTACTGTATTAATTTTAATATTTTCATCCCAGATAAACATTTCATGTACAGTAGATGGTACTGTTATGTGCATACAGCTACAATATGCAGTCAAAATGTGGAAGTTTTTGGATGCACAACTATTCAAAGGCTTAAAGGTAAGCTTTTCTTAAGTATTTCTACAATGTGCCGGGTTACGTCATTTTTCAGCTCAAGCTGCATCACTGAAACAGAACCCCTGTCATAACCCAGGGGCTGCCTGTATCTCCACAGGTAAGACAACTGCCACAGGAGGCTCAAGCGTTGATTTATTTGGCAGGATCAGCAGCACAAGATGGGTTGCGTGTACTACAGAGAGGAAGAAACACGAGCCAGAACTCTCCAGGAAGTTACCAACAAAGAAGGGGTAGGCAGAGGTGAATCACAAACAAGTGCCACTCATTTACCTGGGGAGAGCTCAACATACAAAAGCAAGTTGGCAGAATGTGCAAATTACCTACCCTATTGCACAATCCCCTCAGTGAGCCTGGTGAGCATTAGCAAAAGGTCGAGAGAGAGAATGAGATTCAAGCTGAAGAATCCCTGTAAACAGAGGACATATTTTGGCCTTCCTCACCCATATTAAAACTCTGTCATGAAGGAAAAACCCAGTAATATATTCCTTGCAGGACCTTCCACTGAAAAACATCACAACTGGTTACACTAACACCAAGGACAAAAGCAGCAACACCTGTTCACTCCTTCATACAGTTTGTTTTTCACTTCTTGTTCATGTAAATGCTGAACAAAAGCCACATACACAATACATAAAACAAATAAATGAAAGTACACATAGTTGCAACCTATCAGTTATAGGACAGCAAGAGGTTCTAGCTGACCACTAATAATGCAAAAAGTACAAGAAAAAAGCAGGTAAGTGGGGGTCCCTACCACTCACCTATTCACCTATAATTAATCAACTATTTGTTACAAAGTTTCAATGATTATTGTTTGAGCTTGCTTTAAGGAATACTACTACTACTACTACAACAACAATAAAAGTTGAGTGATTGATTATGACTTATCTGGCATCAAACTACCAGGGTCTGATGCCGAACTACAATAAAGGTAATGGTTTATAATTAAGTAGACACAAATAAAAAACTAAAACAAAACAGATGCAAACTAATGTTGACAGAGTTTTGTATAGTGAATTTGCAGTAGCATCCAACTATTTACATTTTGGGATGCTGTATGAGAACATCATATCACTTATTTTGGCTGATGCCCTTCTAACGCTTTTATAATAGAAAAAAACTGGTCAGAAATGGAAGAAATGGTTTATTGTGGAGTAACAATAGAGAATATGCAAATGAAGGTTTTTTAATCAGAAAAGTATGTAATCTTTAAGAATTAAAATTTTTCTACTCTCAGTATCAAAATTTATTCAATGCACCACCTGGTGGTTTCAGGAAACTGTCTCAAAGACTTGCAAATGATGCAACCCTGAATTACCAACAACCCTCAACATACAACTTCCAAACCTCCTGTTTCTGTAAAGCAGTTGTCCTAGTAAGGATAGGTAAGAGATGATGGTTTTATCCAGATGGTGACAAGTATATCTTAAGTGCGTTAGGTTAGGATAGGTGGCACACTACTGGGGATCCAGTGAGTAGGCACTTTACCCTCTGGAGAGGTTTAGGGGAAAAGTTTGGAAACTGAAAAACTGGAATTTAAAAAATTACTCTACTATATATAAACTAAAATTTTCATCAAAAAACAATACAAAAATATGCAATATATTATTCAATTCTTCTCATTAAAAAAAAATAATAAATTTGGCTAATTTTAAAAAATCCCTTTTTGTTTGGGTAACTTCTACAATGCAGACATGAAGTTTTTAATATCAATGTTTATAAACAAATCAAATAACCTACCCTAACCTAAGGCACCTGGTCCTACCTGATTGTGGAGTTGGGGGGGTAATATGAACCCCTAACCACTTTTTTTTTTTTTTTAACATCAGTAGGTTTGCATCTCCAAACATGCTACAAGTCCCAGCATTATAAATTACAAATTTATAAAGTTTGAAAATGACCAATGGTTTGATAATTGATGGAAGCTGATGAAAAGGAATGAGAGCTAAATATCTTGTGAAATAACAATTTAGTTAGAAAAGGTGTCATTACGTCTAATGATTCGTTCTTTATTTTCGATTTTACATATACGCGCGCTCATACCAACGATGTGTGCAATGGCGCTACCCTACTCATTTTTCGAAATTCTGAATGTTATTTTAAACGTTAATAAAAAATATACATATACTATACAGTTTCATTATTAATACCGCTGCCACGATAATCTTTTTACAAAATTAACTTAAAGTTCACATAAGAGCTAAAAGGAATACAAACTGACAGATACTTATGGAATATAGCAAGTATATACATTGTATATTCTTGATATCTTGACAAAATTATTTGGAATTTCGGCATCCTCAAGAAACCCAAAACCTGCTAGGCCTATGGCCTTTTCCATACCATAATTCCCCTTATTTTTCGGCCCTAGGCCAAAACCGCGCTTTCATTCTCCAAAAGACGGAACGCTACCTATATACCTATCTTAAGACGGATGCAGGCTTATTCGGACCTTGGCTGATTCGGACCCATACTAATAATTTTATATTATAGCAATTGGTATTTCTATATAAGCATTCCGTATCATTCGTCCCCGCGAATACGAAAGTTACCGGGTTGGGCCGTGTTTAGTACGAGCCCCTGGGGATTAATTACAGTCGTCCTAATAAATATTACTTAAAATTCCAAAATTATTTGGAATTTCGGCATCCTCAAGAAACCCAAAACCTGCTAGGCCTATGGCCTTTTCCATACCATAATTCCCCTTATTTTTCGGCCCTAGGCCAAAACCGCGCTTTCATTCTCCAAAAGACGGAACGCTACCTATATACCTATCTTAAGACGGATGCAGGCTTATTCGGACCTTGGCTGATTCGGACCCATACTAATAATTTTATATTATAGCAATTGGTATTTCTATATAAGCATTCCGTATCATTCGTCCCCGCGAATACGAAAGTTACCGGGTTGGGCCGTGTTTAGTACGAGCCCCTGGGGATTAATTACAGTCGTCCTAATAAATATTACTTAAAATTCTTGTTTAGGAGGTAAAACTGCATAGAAAAATCGGCCAATCATATGAAGGTCCGAATAAGCCTGGAAAAAGGTCCGAATCAGCCTATTCCCCTTAAGACGTCCATTTTACCCTTAACACTAATGCAACATTAGCAACGGAATGAAGAACTTCTGACCTCGTGCTTTATATGCACAGTTTAACCAATAATTATCCTGACTCCGGCCAGTGGCCACTAGAAATTTTGAAATGTCCAAGAATAATTTCCACCGTTTTTTTATACACTACATTCAGCCCTACGTACAGGACAGTTTTGTCCTTAAACAAACATCTCCCCTACAATGAAAATTCCTGGCTACGGCCTCGTAAGTCATTGCCATTTCCAGGGCCCTACACACGTCCAAAAATAAGACTTTTGTGGTCCTTACCTAAATGTCTTAAAAATCAAATGCAAAACTATACAATAAAAAAAAACTACTTCACATTTTTAAAGTCACTTACCTTCTGCGCCTGGCACACTCGAACTCTTCTTTCACTCCAACGCTCCAAAATGAATTACGGTCTTAGCTCTGGATCCTGGTCTTGGCAATACACGAGTTTAAGTCTCCGGTATTAGGTAACAGAAGAAGACCGCCATACAATACTAAACACCTCACAAAGACGTATGCCAAAACAGTGTTTGGGGGTTTTGCTGTTTTACCTAGAGTTCTTTATCGGGGAGTCTTCGAAGAGGATCGCTTCACGACTCTCATTCTTATTTTCTCTGACATTTTGTAGACTTTCTGTGAGCTACACTAAAAAATCCTTCTTACTTGCCAGATTCTCCATAAAATTCAACATCAAGAAAGCTGTTTCTGCTTTAAAGTCCAAGCATCTTACTGTAGCCTAGTACTATATCAGAGGGAAAGTGAGTCAAATCTTAAAGCATTTCTAAACATATTACTGTAGCCTACTAGGTAGTACTAGTATATCAGAAGGAAAGCGAGTCCAATTTTAATGGAATTCTAAAGTCATAAAGTATTCAACAGTAAGCAATTTAGGTTACCATTACCAATGAGAATATTAGGCTAATCACAAAAGACATTTACTTATAGGTAGTACTACTATCTCTTAATTTGCAGTAGGCTACTCTACTTTCTGTTGGCGCCATCGATGTATTGACGTCTGTCAATGTAGTACTAGTACCATAATTGATGCTACTCTAACCTTACCAGTACTTCATCACCATTATCGTTAATATCAAGACAACATGTTAAATGGTGTGAAACGTCCCACTTAGGAAAGGTTCCTTAAATAGAAGATTTTCGTCTCTTTTATGTCAGGGCTTGGTTAATGATGACAGATCCTGGCAACTAGCTAACACATCATCCACATCACTTAGATATACCTAAACCACTCATGATCTTTGGTTTCAGTTTCCCGATCTTTTATATCGTCCCACTTTTCACACATCAAGTATATCCTAGCTCACGTCAGTCGTGCACTGACTACAGATGGCACATTTGACAGGAAAATATACACAATGGCGTCGATGAGCGGTGATCCAAAATGATGTAATCCGAACCGACGAGCACCAAATCACACAAACAAGCCCAAACTCCAAAGAGGACCCGTCGCGGATCTAATGACGTCATATAAAATCCAACGAGAGAGAAACGGTATCTTTCGTGTTTTATTAGCCGAAGAAGATTATTTTACATGTTGCCTTTCATTAACCTATGGAGATCATTTTACATTTTTTTATGCAGTTACCGTGAATAGCGACAGAGTGAACATTAAACAACGATTAACGCCAATACAGTAACTCGTCTGAATCTTAGTCGCCACTGGATGAGCTATTCAAACTGGTCCGGTAGTTTGAGGTTGGCTAACATTCCAGACTATTATGCCTAGATTCCGCCAGTGTAGTAAAGTAAAATACCATGTAAATACTATACAAGTAAACAAGTTATACTCAGTAATCTTGTGGATTTCTTTCTCCATTTAACCTCATTAGGCATAGGTATAATGCAATGCTGTCGCCGTTTTTCCAATTTGCTGGTGCCTTTAAATTTTCCCAAGAAACCCAATACGTAATATTATCAAGATTTGAGGCTAAGTGATCATCACTATGCGAGATATATTTCTGACGATCTGTTTGTCACTGTTCATGAATGTTTATTGATCATAAATAATTTCCGATTACCTTAAAGTTGTTCTGACAATTATTCCAAGATTTATTTTAATGAGCTTGTTGGCCGTTCTACATGCTGGAACTCAGCACAGCTGTCTACCCTACCCTCCAAGGTGGACAAACAGGTTTGCAGGAGGAGGGTGGCTGTCTCTCCTACCTAAGCCAGGCAAATCATATTGCATGGGGTGGGTGGCTGTGTCATGTCTTCCCTACAGTCACCAGAGGGAGGACAAACATGATCCACTTGGATTTTATGATATATATTTTGTAATATAACGCTTTCCAATATCCCACAGTACGTGTGGTATTGCCAATTACCCCCAACTTCTTTTTATTCAGTGATGTTGCTATAGCCATTCATGAATCATTCAAATACATGTGCTTCTTTCTTTATCCTTAAATGAAAGCTCGTCAAAATATCATTATGGTAACACACAAATGCATTTCATACAGAAAGCATCTCCATTTCCATCTTTTCTTCCAGAAACTATTTGCTCGTCTGTCTTTTTTTTCTCTTTCTTTTATTAGTCTTCAATGAAGTTTTTCTCCCTGTGCTTACATAAAACATATGTACCGATATTGTTTTGCATTATTGTTTGTTTGTATGGTGTTTTTACGTTGCATGGAACCAGTGGTTATTCAGCAATGGGACCAACGGTTTTACGTGACTTCCGAACCATGTCAAGAGTGAACTTCTATCACCAGAAATACACATCTCTCACTCCTCAATGGAATGGCCAAGAATCGAACCCGCGATCACCGAGGTGAGAAGCAAACGCCAAACCAACCACGCCACTGAGGCGCTTTGTTTTACATTAACTTGCTACAAAAGATTTTTATGTCAACCTTTAAGGATGAATGTAAGCTAATAAGTAAGGAGCCTGTTCCAAGAATGGCATATCTGCAGACTGCAGTAACTACACGCCAATTTCTATTCACTCAGTGTTCCCTCAAGTTGCAAAATAACTTATTTTTAAGCCGCTATTTAAGTACAGTATCTGGAATCTAAAAGATTGTTCGCGGATTGTCAATATGCTTATCGTAAGAAGTTAGGTACTTGCAATGCTCTTTTAGAATTGATAAGCCATTTTCAAGCAGCATTTTGAGTGTACAATAATTCAAATAGATTTCAGTGTTGCTTTCGATTTAGTAAATTACACAGCACTATCAAAATTTCAGAATCTTAAGAGTGGGTGGAGACATTTTAGGTTTACTTCAAGATTTCCTTACATGGAGGCAGCAAGAGTTGCTGTCGATTGGGATCTTTAGCAAACCTAGACCTATTGTGTCTGGAGTTCCACAGGGCAGTGCTCTTGGTCCTGCTATTTTTAAAGTATACAAGTGATATGGTTCTTGCCCTGGAAAACAAGATCATTCAATATGTTAATGATGCTACACTGGTGGGTGTCATAGTTTCCACTTATAAGAAATGAAGCTGTCTTCAAGTATCAATCGGGATGTGGATTGGATTACTGAATGGTGTAGCAGCTACTGTAGCTGATTGGATATGAGGCTGAACGCCAATAAAATAAATATGTACACTATTGATTAACAGACCTCATACAGATTTTTGACCCCATCAATGGACTGCTGATAAAGTCTAAAGCTTTAACTATTCTATGTATAACTTTTGAATCATATCTCACTTTTGAGAAACATCTAGTGAGTGTCAGAAAATACAATATAAATATTAGGCAAAACCCTAATATAGTATTTATAAGTGATAAATTGCAATTGTTTTAGATCTTTTGTCCTTTCTTTAATAGAATACAGGCAGTCCCTTGGTTACATCAATTTTCAGATATATTTGTAAAAAAAAGTCGGTTCCAGGTTTCAGTGGATGTTCCGTGGTTATGTCTTCATCTTACACTGCAATGGAACAGTAAAAATACATAAAGCTACAACAGTCGTTGTCTTACACAGCAACGTAATAGTAAAAGTACTTACAGCTATAATAGTCAAAATTTGGAAGTTATTGGATACACACATCAGGATGCAAGTAAAATACTGTACAGTACACCCACAAGATTAAAGGTAAGGCTTTCATCAGTTAATCTCTCATTTTCATAAATTTTCCTTGCAACGTTCCAGGTTACAGCGCAGCGTCGTAACAAAACCTCTGATATAACCTAGGGACTGCCTGTACGGTTCTGTGGTATGAATGTCTGTGTCAGCTTCTGCCAGAGATTTATCTCTTTTTAGATAGAGTGGCTCAGGGTGTAGGTTTGTTTCTTAATTGCAGTTATGACTCGGACCATCGACGGATGGTCTTGATTGTCAATTTTGCACGATGTATTTTAAAAGACCATTCATATTCTCAATTGATCCCCAAAGCAATTTTCCTGCCAAGCGCAACCAGATTTGCCGAATAGCTGCACCAATATGCAGTAAATGTGCCTCGCTGTAAAACTCTGTTCCAGAGATCCTTAATTCCTCACACCATTGAACTGTGGAGCAGTCTCACTGAGGATGTCATGCAATTGGAACTTTTAAAAGTACTAACGAAGATGCAATGCATTACTGCCTTAATACCATTCTCATCTTGCATTTTAATATACTTTTATCTATGGTATTTATTAATTTATCAAATTAATAAGTGCGATCTCTTCTTTCTTTTCTGTATTTCCTTTAACCTCCCTTACTTCTTCCTAATAAATGGAATATAAAGATATAGAGTTGAAGCCAAAGGCCATGCATTGGGACCTAGAGGTCATTCAGCGCTGGAAAGGAATGAACAAGGTGAAGTAAAAGGTCCTTATAAAGATAAAAATATGTATTGCTGCTTAATTACATACTTGATATACCCCAAATAACCACAAAGGTTATTAAAGAATAAAATAATCAAGAGAGAGAGAGAGAGAGAGAGAGAGAGAGAGAGAGAGAGAGAGAGAGAGAGAGAGAGAGAGAGAGAGAGAGAGAGAGAGAGAGAGAGAGAGAGAGAGAGAGAGAGAGAGAGAAATTCTTGCAAGTCATAACTACGTACAACCAAGATACAGTTGTGCTTTTCGAGGGAACTACAGTATTAGCTTCAATAATTAGTAATACTAAAAAAAATCACTAAAATAAGGTCCCATAGTACACTGCTGTAAAATAATGTGACACTTGAAAATTTGATCCATACATCATTAAACCTTGCATTTGGCAAAATGTACTTTTATCTCTTCTCATACAAAATTAGAAAATATATACTTGAAATACAGGTGTGCATCATCTCTATACGTATTGGCCCTTCAAAATAAAAAGTGGTAGAAAATGCTGATTAAATATGTCTGTCAAGTTTGTGTATACAAGCTAACTTACTAAATCTAAAAAGATTTAATGCCTGACTGATGACCAAAACAGTTTGTATTCCAAAATAACAACAAAGTATAATGGAACACTTACAGTAAACTAACACTAAAAATAAAACAGGAAAAGGTACCTATTTTTCAGAAATGCATTTATATATTGCCCTCAGATTTAACACGACAGTACTCTCGAAAACATCTAATGTGTGTGTTTAAGGTTATAATGTATATATAACTATGCATGGTATATATATTTATATATAAAATACTTCCAAAACTACCAAGGATTCATGTCATTTCAAATATTCTTCTGGTTGTGACACTATGTAAATTACTAAACTTTTTATGAAATATGTATAAATTCAGGAACTGTCTACATGACAATCTTTATATAATTTCCTAACCAATTCTGGTGAAATCAGTAACTGTACAAGTAACAAACAAACAAACAAATTAATTACTAAACTAACATATATGTTTGTAAATGCTATCCATCACACCTATAAATTAAGAGATATGATACCAAGTAAATTTGCAGAGGTAACAATAATGCAGCCATTTCATCAGTATATCACTCCAAATATTACTGATACCTGAAGAAATTACATTCTTAGCTTTCAGCTTAACCAAGTTGACAATCTTCAGGCATTGATATGTTTCAGGATTCTTATGACTTATAACATTAATGGCATAATTTTTTCTTTCTACCAAATTTGAAAAAACCTAATTCAAACAATTCAACACAGGTTTGCAGCATGGAACAGAAATTTAAAAACTGATGCAAGGCTAAGCAAAAATATAAATTTAACATAGTAAACAAATTTAAAGCAGTACATAATCCCAGGAGTACAGTAAAAGAACATGACACAAGGGGGTATTTGATCTTTGTACTCATACAATCTGAACTACACAATACCAACATCTTTTCATTTCCTCTCTTTGCTAACTAGAAACATCAAATCAACATTTACCTGGTCTTAAAATGCATGAGATGTATTTCAAAGATGTTAAAACATGAGTAACAACTGTTTTGGCACAGGGACCAATAAAAATCAGGCAAAAATTTAGTTCCCAACCTTTCCATAGAGAATTTTGATGTAATTAGATAAAAAAAGGAAAAATTTCCCATTCTGAATATTTTAAAAAAATCCCATTTTGAATATTTCACAAACTACACAGGCCTAGATATCTAAAAAATAAGTGGAAGAAGAATGCACTGGATTCAGCATTACAACAAAATCAGGTTGAAATTTTAACAGTCTCTCAGTATAATCCTATCACCAAACCTCACTGTTAATTTATTTCATGAGGCAGAACACATCCTTACAATCTTTGAACATTTCAGAGAACTTGATGACTGTACAGCAATGAGAACCTGTACAATTATTAGCTATTTCAGGAACATAATCTACCAAAGCATAAGCTAAATATATAGCAGATCAAGCAAGATTACACAATCAGATGGCAAAACCCAGTGATAAATAGTATGTCAAACACAAAATATGTGAAACTACAATTTTCCCAGTTACACAGTTTCAACATAACTCATATACGGCCATAGTGATTATTATAAAAACACATTTTACCATAGAATCTTTAAACACACAAGGATAAACCTTTTCTAACTCAATCCAAAAGGTAATCTATTAAATATGAAATTTATGCAAATAATGCCAAAGGTATATCAAGCCCTACCCTATCACTGCTCTCTTTGGCAAAAAACCAGAGAAGTCAATAGTACTTTCTGTACAAATTACATGCAAGCAGGAAAAAATGCTACAATTACATTGCACCTGTCCAAACATTCCTCGATAAGCTATTTTATATAACTTTTATATAAAGTATGTACGTACATATGAAAACTATGAACCCCCAACTGAATGTAAATCCAACATTAAATTTTTGTCTCAGGTGAGACATGCTCAACATTCCTTTTAGACTATTAGGGCTAGTGATCAGGAAGAGGTCCTTAACTTTTTACTATAGCCAAGGTATACATATTTTTATAACACTGGAATGTACAGGTATATGTGGATGTGGAGCAAATTTGTGTCAAAACTTGTAAATGAACAGCACAATTAACTCAAATTCTGTGTTGCTGAAAAAGCAAAATAAATATATCCTTGTTGACAAAATATATAACTCCCTATATTTTTTCCACAGTTTTGATACCCACTTAAAGGGAATGGACTCAAATTGTGTCGTATATTAAGAGCAAATGTACCTTTCATATGTTAGCTAAAATGACCAAATATATAAACTGTAATTTCAAATGTTTTCTTTCTGTACTGTATTGATAATAATTTAAAGGTAACTGATTCCAATCACCAAGAACCAGTAATCTACAGTCTTCTGCTGTGTATTTTTAGTCTTTTGTTTCAGGCCAGTCTGAACTTCCACTCTTTATCATCCAATTATCAGCACCTATAATATTTATAATTTTCTTCTATTCCTATACCTCAAATCACATCTACTCATGCGCTTCATAACTTTACACCACCTCAAACCCAGCTTGGAGTGTGCAAACAATGACCCCAAAGGAACTAGTCCAAGTTTCACTCACAGTTCAGTAATTAGTAAAACGCTCACTTTCTGAACATTATAAAGATGCAGTGACATTGGACCTTCTCGAGCACTAAAGAATGGTTATAAACCCATACAAATAAGGCAACTCCAAGAATAACCTATTTATAATCCATACTTCACAAGTCTTTACTTGACCTTTTACAAAATTAGTTTCTTTTTAATCCTTAGAACTACAATAAATTAAGATCTTTCTGCTCACATATGACTACTTCCTCGACTGGAAAAGAACCAAGGTTCACATTTTCAAATTTTCATCAAATGCATTACTAGATCTACACAACATTAGTAAAGCTGTGTTTCACTTATGTCTGTGATAATTTTCAAATGGGTGACCCTTTAATATATATATTATAATACATATATATAATATTATATATATTATATAATATATTATTATTATATTATTATTATATAAAGATTATATATATATTATATATATGTGTTTATTATATATATATATATATATATTATATAGATATATATTATATATATATATATATATATATATATAATTAATTATATATATATATATACATACTATATATCTATTATATAGTTTCACCAAAATGCAATTTGAGACCAAAAATGACTTTTTGGTAAATCCCCAAAGACCATCTTCCCTGAGAAAATAATCAAAACTGTGAGTTCCATCATGATCTATGTAATGCCAAAGAATAGGCCTGCCACAGATCATATACATTCTCTATAAAATGCATTTTTAAAATCTTTTACCTTCAAAAACTAATCATCGGTCCTTTGCTGCCAGTTTGTCAATCAATTCCTGAAGAGGAGCCAATTCTTTACGCTCTATTAACTGGAACTCCTGAAAATACAAACAATTAAAAATTAGTTTCCTTGGAGAACTGCACCTCATCATTAGAAATGCAGTTTCAACATTTTGTTAAGGTTCTATTTATCAGTTTCTCATATGGATCATAGACACCTCTATTTCAATTCATATCTCATTTTTTCCAATCATTTCCTCTTTCAATTTCTCTGGGCCTGAATGGGTAAGGTTTTGATCATTATGGTGTAGAACACATCATTTTCATTAGTTGTGGGGCCACTTGAACCACTGTCAACACACTGGGGTTATTGCAATTTTTGCATTGGAGTTACCTGGCCATACTTGGCAAAAATGTTATTTTTCTTTTTTTACACAGTTTTCTTGTCTCATGAATCCATTACAGCTCTGATAATCAGTCCTTTCATATGCCACAAACCACACTTTTACTTTTCAAGTGCTAAAAAATCTCTTATTAGAGAAAGAAAATACCAAGGTCTCACGAGGGTGTGAGTCCCATTATCCATGTGTATGCAAAGCATTTACTACTATCAACAAGTTTCCCCAACATTCTGACCAATTGTATTTTTTTTAGGTTTGCCCTTATTCACATAACCTTCTTTCACTTTCCTTTGATTTATATGTAAAGCATTTTCCTTATGTGATGAGGCGTTCATAAATGTTTCCTTGGCTTTGTAGAGAGAGAAGGTGAATAACTTCAATGGGTGGTTTTCCATCAGTTGTGCATGGTGTTTGCTATCAAAATCATGTGCTGGCATTGAAAATCCAATGCAGTGCAGAGCCTTGTATCCAGAATTCTTTTATCCAGATATATTGGTTATCCAGGTGCTATCACATAAAATATATTATGTAAAATATAACATAGTTAACAGACAAACCCTCACTAAATTCCCTAATCATAACTAGCAGTGGCCACTAGAAGTATGGTTAACACTCATCCATACTCAGTAATGTATCTTCTTCTTCTTCTTCTATATGTTCTAAAGGAATAAATCCAACTTGGCCTATATGTTGCGAGAAGCAGCTGCAAAACTTTACAAAAATATGAACTGCAAACTAGTGATTTTTTTTCACTGGATGGATGAAGTGTCTCAAGAACACAGTATTATTATTATTATTAATAGGTGTTAGTTTTTCCAGACCTCTGAGTCTCAAGTAGACTCTTCTCGGGCTGGTTCTCAGGGATCAATCCTGAGAAGGAAAAAAAAAAAAAAAAAAAAAAAATTAGACTTTATTTGAGAAACCCGTCTTATTTAAAAAATTTATGATTTTATTAATTGAAAAATCCCTGCTTTCCGCAAGAATATTTTTCATTTCCGAACTCCGCAGACTGGGTCCAATTTGGGCACTCAACAAGCAAATGCTGTACTGTCATGGGTGTTTGACATCTGTTACATTTCACTGGGTCAGCATGTGGTGTTGACATCAAGTGACCATGTGAGAATCTTGTGTGTCCTATACGTAGCCTTGCTAGGATCACCTCTTTTGCTCTTTCCTCCTGTGAGGATGTCCTCCATGCATAGACTTCAGTTTTTATATTTTTAAGTTTATTTGTTGTTGGCACCGAGGCCCATTCTTCTTTCCAATCCTGGTAAATTAATGTTTTAACTGATTTTACCCAGTCTGACACTGGGGCATATGAAATTGTTGGAGGGATAGTGCAGGCTAGGCTAATTTGGCAGCAGAGTCTGCATATTCATTTCCTTTTATTCCCACGTGTGCTGGGATCCAACATATTTCCATTGATATTCCTGATTGGAGGAGTTGATGAATTTTTATTTGAATTTCCTGTACTATTTGGTTTCCTGGTTTATACTGTCTTATTGCATCTATAGCGCTACGCGAGTCACTGAAAATAACAGACACACTTGCTTTTGCCTCAGATATCATATCTAGAGCCATCTGTATGGCTGTGACTTCAGCAGTAAATACTGATGATATTGAAGGTAGGCTTTTTTTACTTAACATATTTTTGTTTTCAGAATATGCAGATGCTCCTACTCCAACATATTTTTTAGGAGCCGTCTGTATATATCATAAATTTGTCGCCTTTTCTTCTAATGTGCTCCAAAGCATGTTGGCGGTACATTTCCGTACTTGTCATTTGTTTTTTGAGTAGGTAAGACAGGGAGGTACATATCTTTACTCTATTTAAAATCCATGGTGGTGGCAATTCCATTGGTGGGTGAAAAATTGGATTCATATTATGTATGTTCATTATGTATCTAGCTCTTTTTGGGAAAGAGCTAGTACTATTAACTGCTGTTACTTGATTACAGTTTTGGAAGCAGTAAGTTGCAGGAGACGATCCTGCTTGCATTGAAAGACCTCTTTGTATTGTTATTAAATTACGGTGATGTTTTAAGGGCAAAACACCTGCCTCCACCAAAAGTGAGTTTGTTGGGGACGATCGGAAAGCTCCTGTGCACAATCGCACGCCTTCATGGTGCACTGCATCGAGAGATTTTAATGCAGATTCTGAGGCGGATGAATATATTGGACAGCAGTAATCTATTATGGATAAGACTGTTGCCTTATATATCATTAATAAAATGTCTCGCTTTGCTCCCCAATTAGTGTGTGATAACTTTTTTAATATGGCAAGGGCTTTGATGCCCTTGGCTTTAATGTATTTGATGTGCTCTTTCCAATTTAAATGTTGATCAAATATTACTCCTAGATACTTGATTTTTGTACAAAATTGTATTTCAGTGCTATAAAGATGCAGTTTGATTGTTTGGTTCTTCATCCACCTTTTGTCTTTGTAGAAGACAATTGCTTTTGTTTTATCAGTTGAAAATTTAAATCCAACTGAATTTGCCCAACTACATATATTTGAAATGGCAGTACTGAGAACTCTCTGAGCATGTCTCAGATTACTACTCGTATAGTAAATGACAAAGTCATCAACATATAAACTGTTTTTTACACCACTTGGTAAATTTATAGTAATGTCATTGATTGCTAAAGCAAACAATGTACAGCTCAAGACACTACCTTGAGGGATTCCTTCTTCCAGTTTATAGGTTACTGAGTAGGAATTTTCTACTCTTACTTGAAAAGTTCTGTTTGTTAAGAAGTTCTTAATAAATATTGGTAAGTGGCCTCTTAGTCCCTTGGAGTGGAGTTTTTGCATGATGTTATGTTTCCATGTTGTATCGTATGCTTTTTCTATAAAAAAAATCAAAAAATATAGCTACTGTTAATTTCTTTTGTTCAAAGCCTTTTTTGATATGATCTTCTAAATGTGTTAAGGGATCTAGGGTTGATCTGCCAGCTATTGAACCAGATTGTGTTGGTGTTAAAATGGATTCTTTGGTTATTACATACGTTAATCGTGCATTAACCATTTTTTCTAAGATTTTGCATAGGCAACTTGTTAGAGATATCGGTCTATAATTGGATGGATTACTTGCATCCTTTCCTGGTTTGTTTATTGGAATAATTATGGCATGTTTCCATTTATCAGGAAAGACACGTTTTAGCCAGATACTATTGTAAAATTTTAATAAATATGATTTAGCTATAGGAGCTAATTTTTCTATCATTTCAAATGATATTTTATCATATCCTGGTGCAGAGGGATGACAAGAGTTGATGGCATTATCTAGTTCATCCATGTTAAAAATATAGTTATATTCCAGGTCTTCAAGTTTCAAAATTGAGTATTATATTTTCTTTTTGTTTTCTGATACTTTGAAAATGTGTATCTAGGCTGGAGTAAGCACTGATGTTTTCAAAATGTTTCCCAATTATGTTTGATATTTCATAAGTATTATGGTATATTTTTCCATTTAAATGTATTGCACTTCTTGGAGGTCTTATATGTTTTCCATTGATTTTCCTTATCTTTTGCCAGACATCCCTTGTGGATGTGTTTGAAGATATGTTTGAGACATATTCCTTCCATGATGCGATTTTTTCAGCCATTACCGTTTTTCTAAATTTGGCTGTATATTTGTTATATAGTGGTTTAATGTGGTTAATTGTTATGTTTGTTATAACTATTTTGTTTAATATGTTTATACTATAGGGCATTTTGTTGAGTGATTTAAGGCGAGTTTTGAGTCTGTTTAGATTGCGACTCAATATATGTTTTATTTTACTTAATGTTGTTAATGTTGGATTCCACCATGGGACAGGGGATTTTGTGGAATGTGTTTTGGTTTTTGGAATAGTTTTATCTGCAGCATTTATTATGAAGTTTGAGAAGGATTCACATGTAGTATTGTGATCTTCATTATGTGGGAATGGTAGTATGTTTCGTGTGTATAGGAAATATTTACCCCAGTTAGCTTTTTGGATATTATATCTTGTAGGTGGCAATATTTTGACATTACTTAAGTAGTTCAGAATGATTGGGAAATGGTCACTTGTGTATGAATCGTCTAGGACGTTCCATTCAAATTTCTCCGCTACATCATTTGAACATAATGAAATGTCAATTGAAGAAAAGGTTAGGTGTGTATTTGAAAAATATGTTGGAACTTCACTTTCATTGAGACAATACAGATTGTGTTTCATTATAGTATTCTCTATGTTGATTCCGGATGTGTCAGTGGGGTTATTAATATCCCATAAATGGATTATGTGCATTAAAATCTCCTACTATAAGTAGTGGTTCCTGTATACTTTTGCTAATAAGTTCAGAAAAATCACTGAAATTTGCATTGAAATTTGGTTGGTTGGTTATATAAATTACAAATAGTAATTTTACTTTTATCAGGCATATACAGTTTAATTGATGTTATTTGATATGGCATAGATGGTATGTCAACAGGTTCATATGTACATAATGCTATTATGAACGTATATGGCTGTGCCTAATTTTCCACCGTCAGTTGGTGAATAACAGGCAATTTTATAGTGTTGGATATTTGTAGGGTTACTTCCTATATGTTGTAGACATATGCACATTGGGTTGTGGTCTCGTATGATTCTTTGTAATTCACCCAGACGTAGTCGGGTTAAGAGACCATTTATATTCCATTGAATGATTTTATATTCCATTATTGGGAGGAATTGGTGTTAAATTCTGTAAATTGATTGCTGATTTTACTTTATCTCGTAGTTTATATGCATTTGAATTTATTTGTGGTTTTTTAATCGTTGTATTTGTATGTTGGTTATTAGATTCTGCAGTTGTTTGTTTTTCATAGTTGAATATTAATAAGTCTATTTTTTATTTTATAATTTCCTTTTTGTATTTTAAGGATTCAGAACATAATTCGTTCTCATGTTGGTGTGTTAAAGGGCACCTCCTTAATTTGGTAAAATTGTCAATACAATTTCGTACTGTGTCCTCTGTCTTGTAGTTAGTTGGTTATATGTACTTACAAAGCATTCATTACAACCACAAGATGAAGCATGTTTGGTAATGTTAATTATTGGTTCAGAAGTTTTTGGTCTAGCTTTAGAAATGTCTGGTTTTGTAATTCTATTGTTCCTTTTCTGTAGTGATAAGGACTGTTGGTTTGAGGGGTTATTTGTTTTGTTGTTGTTAATGGGATATTTCGGTCTTGTGGATGGTTGGGGGGTGATAGTTATATTTTGGTTTGGTTTAATGGTATGATTTTCATTAGTATTATTTGATGAAAATTGTAAAGAGTGATCTTTACTGTCCAGATGTTGGCTGTTTGATTGAGATTGAGGGTAATTGTGTATTTCCACTTGTGATGAGGTTAGTTTAATATCTTTTTTAAAATGTTCTCCTGGTGTAGTTGGAGTCTCTCTGGATTGATTGTAATTTTCAATATTTACTTTTTTTTCCCTTAGGTGGGGTTCTTTCTAGAATTCTTTTCTTTTTGCCAGTTCGATTATCATCATTATTTAATTCTTCTTCTATTGGAAGTTCTTTTCCATGGATAACTGAATCATCTATGTTGGTGGTGGTATTGGTTGTTGTAATATCACTTTTATTTTGGGTTTCAGTATTATTGGTATGAAATCCAGTTTCCATGTTTATACTATCTTGTTTGTCATTGTGCTGTTTGATGTCTTGATTTTTAGTCACATTTGAAAAGGTGGGGGTTTTGGATGGATTGTTAACGCCTCTTACTTTTAGCTCAAGTCTGGCTTCCATGACTGACATTCCTGTCCTATTTATTAACAACTGAAGTTCTGTGTTATATTGGTAAAATGAACACTCCTTAGATTTTGCGTGATGGGCTAGTCCACAATTAATACATTTTGATTGTTTACAATTCCAATTAGTGGTATGGTCATCTGATGCACAGACTGCACATATAGCTTTATTACGGCATCTTTTGTATGTGTGTCCATACCTTGAGCACTGTGTACATTGTAATGGTTTAGGAACAAAAGGACGAACTTCTCTATTTTGTCCAAGAATTTTTATTTTAAATGGTAAGTCTTGGCCTGTAAATTTTATTTTGGCAATGTTGATATTTTTACTTTTATCTTTCCTACTTGAAATAGAGTATATTTCTAAATCGTGGATATTGTTATATCTCAATTTTAGGGAGTCTAGCAATAGTTGTTTTGAAGGAAGCTCCTGCTCGCTATTGGGTTGGATGACTGTACCCTGTACATAATTCAATGTTTCATGGCTTGTAATTATTACCTTTATATTATTTATTTCTGTTATACTTAAAAAGGCAGTGGACTGCTTTTTATTGGTTACTTGGATAAGCCATTCATTGTCCTTGATGTGTCTGCATTCCATGTCTTGTGTTGGATATGTTAAGTAATTTGTTTTCTAGCATCGCTGCTGAGATTTTGTTGTCAGCTTTGAGGACTAGAAATCTTGACCAATTATCTGGTCCAAAGAGGTCATCAAAATGTACCAATGTGGGATTAAGTCGGTAATTTTTGTTTCTTTTTTGGTTTTTGGTCCTTGTTTTATGTATGTTGCTTGTCTATTATGATTTTTATATTTTTTTTCTGTATTGCTGAGAGGATTATTTGTCTCTAATTCAGAATTATTGTTCATCATATATGGTTCCATTGTTACGATATTGGAGTTTACCAATTTATTTTTGTTTGTTTCTTTTGTATTTATGCACTATTTGGTTTTCTGGCTCTGCTGCTTTACTTGGAACAGGGTGTTCCTTTGTATCTTTTATAGTACTTTCACTACTTGTGGCAGTACCTAGGAAATTCGGGAGTGACGTGCCAATGGTCATCAACTGTGCCGTAGTTTTTACATCATGGGAGCACCGGGGTACTCAAATCATTTATTTCACAGTTCATAAATTTTGAGTTTTTACAAAAAAAAAAAAAAAAAAAAAAAAAAAAAAAAATTCTTGAAAAGATATCATTGGCCCTTCGCGAAGTTAAATTTTCTGCCAAAGGCACAAGTGAGAAAGGACTCCCAAATGTCCGCATCCCTACCCTACCCCAAAAGGGGATGGCATAACATGATTAGTATGGCCCAAGTGTAAGCAGAACCCGCTTGCTAGGACTAAGAGTATTATGTTAATACAATTATCCCCATCCTAATCACATTATGGGCAAACTGGATAGAATGCCGAGAGTTCTATTCCTAGAACCAGGCCCCCCCTGGAATCCGTGGTCCAGCTCCACAGAATAGTTCCGCCTGAAAAACAGGTCCGAACATTGTCGGGTAGATGATGGATCTACCACAGTTCTCACTATTTAGCTTCGGATTTAACTCCACGTTAAGCCATGATATGTTTTCTCATTTATTTGCTTTCAAAAATTTTGGCAAAAAATGGAAAGGTCCACATAAGTTTACTCGAAAATATATAATGTCATATGGGACTCTTGGGTTCGAACCTGGGAAGAGATTCCTGAGGTTTGAGAGCCCCCTCACCACGTCAAGGTGGTCCCAAAATGAGGGGGAAGAACACAGTATACACATGACAGATTCATAGTTGAAAAAAAAGTTATTTTTGGATGTTTACAGCCTCCCAGCTCTTGATCCTCCAGACAAGTTTACTTGAAATGGGAGTTTCTTTTCTTAAAGATGGAATTATGAGATACAACATAACCAGATGATATATTTTTTGGCATTGCTGTGTAAACTACTCCAAAAAGAATTTCCACTGCAAAGTTTAGAGACTTCATCTCATGACCTACCAAGTGTCATTTACTTTGCAAAGCAATGTCATACACATTTTCCTTTGTAACATTCGCTGCTGATTACTCTTGTTTATAAAAGGTTATTTTCTTCTAACTTGCTTTCTACTTTTCACATACAAGAATTTCATACTGTGGACAATTTTTTGAAAATTCAGGGGAATTTAGGACCAGTCACTTGTTCATATCTGCTTGCAAGAAATAGGGGGGAGGGGGAGAGGTATTTATAGTTCTAAGTTGGATCATTGGACTACTGACATGTACCATAAATGAGGAGGGCAGGATTCTAAAACTATTAAATACACTAGTCAATTTTCCTCTTTTCCCACTAACGACAATCTTCATCAAGTGGTCTAACCTGAGGTCTGAAGTAACCAATGGCTTCTTGTATTTTTGAATTTTAGTCCACTGGAACCCAATACAGGAATGTCAAGATTTTCTCCTTGTGTAACTGCATTACATAAACTTTTTAGAAAGGCAAACCATCTTCCATTTCCCCCTACTATGAGTTTGCAAAACAACACTGAAACCTACACTAAGTCATCAGCAAATGTACAATCCCGACATGCAAAGGATGGAAAAATGTGCACAAAATAGCCAAGGCCTTGTTATTATCATATTAAAGCTATTTATTGTTGTTCATAATTCCGTGACTAACAGTCGGTGGACAACTCTTGTACAGAGCTATTTTAAAAATGTTTCCCAACTTACCTGAACAAAGAAGATGAAATGTTTAAAAGAAGTATTGAGATGTGCTTCTTCCCCAAGCTGTACAACTTCAGAAAAATGTTGATGGTATATATGGGCATACACACGAAACAGTCTTTTCAGTATGGTTTTGGCATTACCATGGAAGTTCTTTGGAAATGGAACACCTGCAATCAAGAAGGGATTCACATTATTATTATCATATCATATTATATTATTAAAGTTTAACCAGACCACCGAGTTATTCTTAATGCTCACATAGGTACCCTGAAGGGTTTGTTCTTAATGACTGTAACAGATGTAATTTAATATAATGTAACTCCTCAAACATTAACTGGATAACCTAAAAATTTGAAGACTGAAATTTTTTTTTTTTAGGACTTTTTCTGATACTTCAAATAAACCGATTAAAAATATCCCAAAGATATATCTGACTGTAAGTAATGATCTCCATTCTCTGCATTTTGGGATCAGGTCATGAGGGTTTTTCATCAGACAAACAAATGTGGTAAGTTCAAAGATGATATGGTATTACATCAGCTTCCCAATATTTTTGTAATGAAAACTAGATCCCAACAGTCTGTTTAATTTGGATTCATTTATCATTGTTGGATTCATTATTTCATAATGCCTGCCACATACTTCACACAGGTTTTAGAGATAGTAATAAGTCACTGGCAGGAAAATGCATTTTTGATCTACTAGTCATATTTTAACTAAATTTTGGCTGCTTTAACTATCAGTCTCTTCATTTCCTTTACTGCCTACATTTGCATTTACCCAACATAATTCGACATTTATATGTACTAGCTTCATAAAAATTTAGGAATAAAATCTTGATCTAATGGATAAAGGGATACTTCGAATAATATGAAGGGTTTTAATAAAGATCACCTGGTCATTAAAAACTACAAAAAATCACAAATGTCGGTGGTGGCATATTTTTACTAATCATAACTGTTTGCCATACTGCAGACAATTCTGCTATGAAAACATGCATTCCTAAGTAGAGATACTAGTGAAGCAAATCCTACATCAATGCATGATGTGGCCCTACATGTCCACTGTAAGTTGCTTATGTTAATGATTATAGGAATAAATTTTGGTCAGACAAACTTTACTCATAGTTTTGGCTACTTTATCAGCATCTTTATTTTCTTAACTGCCTACAGTTTCATGGACCCAACATACTTCAACATTTATTGTGGGAAAAGAACTTTATCTGTAGTACTGAGGGATCTTAATGATAATTTGAAAAGCTTCTAAAGCACCTCCAGTTGTTAAAATTTGCAAATATCTGAAGTGACATGCTAGCAATAATTCTTAATTGCTGAGCACATTGCAGACAATTCTGCTGTAACACAGATGCATTATTAGTGCAAAAAAATTGGCTTGTTTTTAAGAGATATTTCAACAACTCATACACCAGATAAAATTTTGGATCAGCCCATGTAAAAGACATTGTGGACCTTTACATTTTAAATGTTCTACTCTATTACTTATGATGTTAAAGGGTCTTTTTGGGTGAATAGACAAATGTGTACAAACCATAGAGCGTCAATGACTAGAGTGGCAATCTCCCTATCAAGCGTGTGACCTTGGGCGGCCCTACTGAAAGGTCTCAGTCCATCTCATAGTACAATACTTTATCATTATTATCATTTTTACCTTTTTTACTATTATCATTTTTACTATTATAATTTCTATCTTTTTTACTATTATTACTATCTTACTGGTATTACCAATAATACTATTTTTACTTTTGTTATTATCATTGTTGTTGCTGGTATTATTATTATTACTGGACCCAATTTCACAGAGAGAAGCTACCTTACAAAAACAGGTTGGCCTAAGCACTCTAACCATTGTGGTCAAGGCCTAAGCATCTATTTTGGATCTAAGCAGTGTCTAGTATAAATGGTTCCTATAAATTACAGAACTTTCTTATCATACAATCACTAAGCACTAACTAAAGAGCAGTGCACAATCATAAAACACTAATATTCACAATACACTTACACTTCATATATACCCACACTTATTAGACACATTTATTATACACTCATACTTAACTTACACTCACACGCAACACTAAACACTCACAGAATACTCAACACTCACAAAGCGCTCAACTATTCACTAAATGCTCACTAAATACTCCTTATCTGCAAACATCCTTATCCTGCAAACATTCAATAAACATTCACCAGACATTTCCTTAATCCTAAATATTCATTAAACACTAACCAATCACTAAGCATTGACTAAGAACTCACTGTACACTAAACATTTGCTAATTACTCACTACACACTAAACATTCACTAAGCGCACTCTATTCACTAAACACTCACTAAACCCTTAATACTCACTAGTAAACCCTAAACACTCATTACACCCTAAATGCTCATTAAATTCCTAAACAGTCATTAAACACTAAATAGTGAATGAACATCCACTCATCACTCATTAAACGCTCGATAAACACTTACACACATTCACTAAACCCAAAACATTCATCAAATACTTACACTAAACATTCACTAGACACTCACTGCACATTCACTGAATTCTTACACTTAACATTCACTAACACCCTAAAGACTCATTAAACATACACTAACACCCTAAAGACTCACTAAACATACACTAACACCCTAAAGACTCCCTAAACATTCACTGAATACTTACTCAATAAACATTCGGTAACACTCACTAAAAATTAACTAAACCCTAAACTAAGCATTCACTAGTGTGTTACTCAAACATTCACTAAGCATTTACTCACTAAACCCTAAACATTTGCTCAACGCTAACTCGTCAAACATTAATGATAAAAACAAAGTCAAAATCGCACTAATCCCCTGTTCAATTTGCGGGTCACCAGACATTTTAAAAATGGCCGCAAGGTTTTGCAGCACTGCCCTGGTGGAATACCACCGAACTATAGTGTGCTGGTATAGAGATCGCAACTCGAGGTATATACCCTCTATGGTATAGACATATACTTTACACATAAACTAAGAAGGGGAAAATTCTACCTCTGGAGGAAGTGTTATGTTTACAGTTTCCTACTCAAAAATACCTACTTCAACTTGAATAGAGATATTTGAGAAGGGCTTGAATTCTCCCCAACACATTCTGAGTCCATTGTGAATTGGATCCAACTTTTTAATGCACAGTCTCATGCTGGGCAATATTTGGCTTCCAGTCTAAAATACATAAAACAGTTACTCTGTATAGCAACATGAGGGTGATTGGTTAGTTCCTTACGTTGTAATATTTTTTATCAGGTTCAACAAATTTTTTTTTTTTTACTTTCCTGCAGTGGGTTTGAGCAGACCTTATATGGTATAAATCAAACCTTAGTACATGGTATAAATAGCACAAAACTGACCAAACAATTTTCTGCCAAATGCATAAGCATTTCAGATTTTACGGATTTTCTCTTAAATGTTTTTCCTTTATAAATATTTTTTATCAGGTTCAATTATTTTTTTTTTCAGGCTTTTATGTTTTGGGTTTGAGAAGACCTTATATGAATTGATTGAATTGAATGTAGAGTATAAATCAAACCTTATACATGTGGTATAAATAACACAAAACTGACCAAAAAGAATTCTGCCACATGCTGAAGCATTTCAGATTTTATGGATTTTCTCATAAATGTTTTTGCTCTATAGAAAAAAAAAACATTCTTATAATAATAACTTTTTATATATGCTTACCCAATAATTACATAACAATTAATAGTAATCAATTGCAATTAAGTGGAACTTATAGCTATGTAATTACTATGTAATTACGGAGTAACTTACGTAACTTAGATTTACAAAAATTCCTAGTACATATATATTAAATAAAGAAAAACAAAATTATATCTTATGATGATAACCTAGGATAACAAAAGCTTCATTAATTTATAAAATCACAAGCACAGGGAAACAAGTGGACCTTGAAAATATAAAATACTAATGAATATGATATTATTATGATACAATAAAGTTTGTTCATACTTACCTGGCAGATATATATAATCAAAGTGCCAACCCACCTCCCCTCAGGAGACAGTGGCACTAGAAAATCTGAATAGAAAATGGGAATGGTTCCTGATACCTGCCTCCCAGCGGCAGGAATGGGTACTAACCACCTGACTCCCACTACGTGTGTTGTAAGTTTTGAAATTCTGTCGGACTTCAGAGAATACAGCTATGTATATATCTGCCAGGTAAGTATGAACAAACTTTATTGTATCATAATATCATTTTGTTCATGAAGCTTAACTGTCAGATATATATATAGCTGATCCCACCTTTGGAGGTGGGGAGAGACAGAATAGGATTTTAGGAAACATATACATGCAGATGATTGACATCTTGGTTCCTTACCTGTTAGCATAGCTGACTTCGTGATTACTGTCACCCAAGTCTGCTTCTGCTTTACTAGAGTCTCCAGCAAGGTAGCTGGTGAGTTCTAGATGATCTGTCAACGGGGGTGTGACCACAATGTGACTAGACCATTTGGTCATACTATGGGGGCAACGAAGCAAAACCACCACCTGACCTAGCCTAACAAAAGTTAATTCCCACATAATTTAGGCTAAAGGAAGGGAAGTTCGCCTCAGGCGGTCGACCCTACAACCATAAATCAATACAAGAAATTAAAAGCTCACCTAACCATTTTCTACAGGATAGGATGAGTGCTACTTCCTGCCCCCAAAATAGTGTCTGCGGCGACATATGGCCCTAGCGAATAGCAGTTCTCGTATGTCGTCTTCATATCCCGCAGGTAGTGTGAAGTGAACACCGAGTTGCTACGCCAAAAGGTGGCACTCAAAATGTCACTGAGTGCCATGTTCTTTTGGAAGGCTACCGAGGTAGAGATAGCCCTCACTTTGTGAGCATTCACTTTCAACAGCTTCATGTCACTGTCTTCACAAGATGAATGCGCTTCCTTGATGGTGTCCCTCAAGAAGAATGCCAGAGCATTCTTAGACATCGGCAAGTCTGGTTTCCTGACCGAACACCACAAGTTGCTAGAAGGACCTCGACATTCCTTCATTTTCCGCAAATAGAATTTGAGAGCCCTGACAGGGCACAGGACTCTCTCTGGCTCCCGCCCAATAATTTCGGCCATACCCTTAATCTCGAAGCTCTTGGGCCAAGGGTTGGACGGATTCTCGTTCTTAGCCAGAAACGTCGGGCTCAATGAACAAACGACATTATGCCCCTTAAAGCCAACATGCTTGCTGATGGCTTGAATTTCGCTAACTCTCTTCGCCGTCGCCAGAGCAGTTAGGAAAACAGCCTTTCTGGTAACGTCCCTTAGTGACGCAGCATGAAGAGGTTCAAAACGACTGGACATCAGGAACTTTAGGACTACGTCCAAGTTCCATGACGGCAACTTAGGTTGAGGCACCTTCGAGGTCTCAAAGGATCTTAAGAGATCGTGAAGGTCTTTGTCGTTTGCTAAAGTCCATGCCTCTAGGTCTTTGTCGTTTGCTAAAGTCCATGCCTCTAGGTCTTTGTCGTTTGCTAAGTCCATGCCTCTATGTCTAAAGACTACAGACAGCCCACTTCTGTAGCCTTTGATTGTCGGGACTGCCAGCTTCAAGTCCTTCCTCAGGTAAAGTAGGAAGTCAGCTATTTGGTTCACAGAGGTCGTGGTAGAGGAAATGCCCTTCTTTCTGCACCAACTCCTGAAAGCGGCCCACTTCCATTGGTACACTACAAGAGAGGAAGCTCTCCTTGCATTGGCAATAGCTCTTGCCACAGGTCTTGAAAAGCCTCTCGCTCTGGCCAACTTTTGGATAGTCTGAACGCAGTCAGACTCAGAGCGGGGAGGTTTATGTGGTACCTCTCGAAGTGGGGCTGTCTGAGTAGATCTATCCTTGACGGAAGCGTCCTCGGGAAGTCTACTATGAAGGACATGACCTCTGTGAACCACTCTTTCGCAGGCCAGAACGGGGCGATCAACGTCATTCTCGTCCCTTCTGATGCTGCAAACTTTCTCATAACTTCTCCGGGGAAGGCGTATAGGTCCATCCCTGACCAGTCCCAGAGAAGGGCATCTATCTCTACTGCTCCTGGATCGAGCACCGGGGAGCAGTACAGAGGAAGTCTCTTTGTCCTCGAAGTCGCAAAGATGTCTACGAGAGGACGTCCCCATAAACCCCACAGCTCTTGGCATACCTCCTGGTGAAGAGTCCATTCGGTCGGCAGCAGTTGACCTTGCCGACTGAGGAGATCTGCACGGACGTTCTCGACGCCTGCGACGAACCTCGTAAGGATCATTACGTCCTGTGCTTTTGCCCACAACAAGATCTCTCTTGCTAGAGTGAACAGGGACTGAGAGTGTGTTCCTCCCTGTTTCTTGATGTAGGCCAGAGCTGTGGTGTTGTCCGAGTTGATCTAGACTACTTGATGTGAGACTTTGTCTTGGAAGAACTGGAGCGCCAAATAGATGGCCGCCAGCTCTTTGAGGTTTATGTGCCAGGACACCTGTTCCCCTCTCCAGGTGACACTTCTTAACCCCCTAGTGTTGCTCCCCACCCCGTGGTGGATGTGTCGGAGAACAACACTAGGTCGGGGCTCTGAAGCTTGAGGGAAAACCCCTCCGACAGCTTTGCAGGATCGAGCCACCACCTTAGGTGATCCTTTACCTCTCTCGAGATTTCAAGATCACATCGAGATTCTCCTTGTCCTTCCAGTTCTCCGTCAGGAAAAACTGGAGAGGTCTGAGGTGTATTCTCCCCCAAGGAAACAAACTTCTCCAGCGAGGAAATGGTCCCCAGCAGACTCATCCATTCCCTCACCGAGCATGATTCTTTCCTTAGGAAGGCTGACACTTTGTCTAAGCCTTGCTGCCGACGTTCCTGGGACGGGAAAGCTCGAAAAGCCACTGAATCCATCTGAATCCCCAGATACACGATGGACTGCGTTGGGATCAGATGTGACTTTTCGAAATTCACCAGAAGTCCCAGGGACTTCGCCAAAGTTAAAGTTGAGTGAAGGTCCTTCAGACACTGTGCTCCCGAAGAGGCTCGAATGAGCCAGTCTTCTAGATATAGAGAGATTCTGACGTTTGCAAGATGAAGCCACCTCGCCACGTTCTTCATTAAAATTGTGAAGATCATTGGGGCCGTGCTCAACCCGAAGCAAAGAGCCCTGAATTGGAAAAATTTCCCTCTCAGGACAAACCGCAGGTACTTCATCGACTGGGGATGGATCGGGATGTGAAAATAGGCGTCCTGAAGAACTAAAGACACCATCCAATCGCCTGGTCTTAAGTCCCCAAGAACTGACTGAGGCGTCTCCATCTTGAACCTTTGTTTCTTCACAAAAAGATTCAGACTGCTTACGTCTAAAACTGGTCGCCAACCTCCCGACTGTTTCGGCACCAGGAACACCCTGTTGTAGAAGCCCAGGGATTCTAGGTCCACGATCTGTTCCACCGCTCTCTTTTCGAGCATTTGCTCGAGCAGATCGTATAGAATCTGCTGCTTCTCCTGATGGTAAGAGGGGGACAGATCCCTGGGTGTCGTGCACAGCGGAGGCAGCTTCAGGAAAGGGATCTTGTATCCTTGCTCGATGACGTCGAGCGACCAGCTGTCTGCATCTCTCTCTCTCCAGGCTTTTGCGAATAAACGAAGCCTGGCTCCTACTGGTGACTGAAGGACTGCAGTCTCATTTCTTACCCCTGAGCTTAGAAGGGGCTCTGCCTCTGGGAAGGCCTCTTCCTCGAGGAGACGGTCTCGAGGAAGCTCCGCCTCGAAAGGGCTTCTGCTTCTTAGAAGCTTGTACTAGCGAAGACGTCGAAGGGACTGCAGGACGTCTAGAAGACTGTGCTAGAAGGTCTTGTGTAGCCTTCTCTTGCAGGCTGACGGCCAGATCCTTGATCATAGCCTGGGGAAAGAGATGGCTCGAAAGAGGGGCAAACAGTAACTCTGCCCTCTGCAAGGGAGAAAAAGACTTCGCAGTGACATTGCAGTACAGCGCTCTCTTTTTCAAGAGCCCTGTACAAAAGTGCGAAGCCAGCTCCTCCGAACCATCCCTGACGGCCTTGTCCATACACGCCAGAACGCTGGACAGCTCCCCCAGGCTAATCGAGTCCGGACTACGAGACTGTGTATCCAGGACCCCCAAGCACCAGTCCAAAAAATTAAATACCTCCATCATACGGAAGAGTCCTTTAAATGGTGGTCTAGCTCAGAAGGTGTCCAAGCCACCTTCGCCGACAAAAGGAGAGACCTCCTTGGTGCGTCAACCAGGCTGGCAAAGTCGCCTTGGGCAGAGGAGGGAACTCTCAGTCCGACGTCCTCCCGTCTCATACCAAATACCTGCCTTGCCGTTAAGTCTTGATGGAGGCAGGGCAAAAGAGGTCTTGCCTAGTGCTTTCCTCGACTCCATCCAGTCATGGACCTTCTTAAACGCTCTCTTGGTCGAAATCCAGAGGCCGACGAAACAGGAGAAAGAGACGAGCGAGGAGAAGGTGAGGGGGACTGTCTGGACCTCTTGATAGGCAGTCTATCATCCTTCCTCCGACGACGTCTCTGCCTCTCTCTCGGCCAGCAACGAAGCAAGCTGTTGCTGCATAGAACAGATGATCTTCTCTGTCGAAGAAGACTCCTTCTCAGGGGAAGGGCTGATCCTGTGAGAAGACGAGGGGCGAGGGGACGCCTTCTTCCTTCTCACAGGAACTGCAACAGTTCGATCCCTGGCGCGACTGGGGCGCTCAAAAACGTCATCATCGGATGATGTCCTGGTCCTCTTTTGCGGCGGAAAGGCAGTGAAACTTTCCGGGGAGGACCACAAAACAGTAGGAGAGAAAGGACGAGAAGCGTCCTGCTCTCTGAAGCTCCTCTTCAACAGGCGAGAGTCCGTCCGAGAGCTCCACCCCTTGCGCGGGGAGGACGCCTCGGAGGACGAGAAGCACTCCTTAAGGAGACACACACGAGCACGCTCCTTGGCAGCCTGGGAAGCGTCAACAGGTCCTGCCAAAGGGACGCCAGATCGGTGGGGAGCCCCCGTAACCCTCCTTCGGCTTTCGACTTGCCCACTCCCTGATTCCTGGGAGTCCGGCAGAGGTCCAGGCCTAGAGGCATTATAGGGCCGATCTGACGCCCCCTCCACAACACTAGGGGCACTATCACTGCACTTCACTGTACTATTATCACTTCTACCTTCCAAGGCGAGCACTTTGGATTCTAGATTACGTAGAGAATCTAGAATCACTGACAGGGCATTACCCTCCACAGTCACCATTTCAGGGCCCGAAGGCAACACTACAGGTTTAGGAGCTGCAAAATCTACTGGAGGGTTAGCAGGAGAAACATTACTGCCCTGACGTCTGCCTGACACACTCCTGGAGGAAGACCTCCTGATCCTATCACGCTCTAACTTGGGCACATAGGACTCATACGCCTTCCAACCCGAATCAGACAGACTTTCACACTCCTTACAACAATCATCAATCATACACACACGTCCCCTACAACTCGTGCATACTGTGTGGGGGGTCTACCGAAGCCTTTGGTAGCCTCACCTTACATTCTTCCATACAACATACTCTGACACTAGCCGAACTAGACCCAGACATCTTAGTTAAAGGAAAAATCAAGCCAAAATCAAAAACAGTCCACAACCGCGTGTGCCTAGCCACAAATCCAAGTTCAATAACCAAAAGACAATCAGGATACTTAAGTAGCAAAGACAAATCCAAGTTCAATAACCAAAAGACAATCAGGATACTTAAGTAGCAAAGAAGTTTCAAAATCCTAAGACGGAGGTACTGAAAACAGGTGTTGACAGTACCGGCGACAGAGAAAATCTGAATAGAAAATGGGAATGGTTCCTGATACCCGCCTCCCAGCGGCGGGAATGGGTACTAACCACCTGACTCCCACTACATGTGTCGTAAGTTTTGAAATTCTGTCGGACTTCGGAGAATACAGCTATATATATATCTGACAGGTAAGCTTCATGAACAAAACACTATGTAGCTACGTATTACATAACATCTGAAACTTACCTATCTTTGAAGGGAAAAGTGCTTCATCATCTAACTGATCTTGTACCCATGTCATAAGATAGTCAATATATTTTGGAGCCGAACATTTTATAGGTTTCTTGACAGTCTGACCATCTGCCCAATGATATTCATACTTTGGACCAGCAGACATGACTGGACATGACTCCTCAGTACACATCTCCGTTATGGTCCCATATAACATATTGATTTGATTGAAGAAGTCTACAGCTTAAAGAGTAAAGGAAATACCATAAATGATCTACAACTATAATGAATTTACAACAGTATACTACAATAATATAGCTTAACTAACATCTTTGATAAACAGATATAAAAGGCTATACATCATGTCTTTAAGTTTGTGAACAGATACCATATTCATCTAAAGGAAGAACAAGCTGATACCACAAAGAGGAAATGGGGGAAATATTCTAGTGGCTAGATGGGACTTATGTACAAAGCAAAGGTTAAATTCTCCAATATCATTTGAAACTTAAACATTTAAAACAACTGTAATAGCATTAAAAAATCCTCAATTCCTCTACTATTCATTTTTTGAAATGCTGAAAAAATATTAAGAACTACAAAATTTTAGTTCTAAGAGTGATGTTCATACATTAACTTAACAATATCTGAGTAACAAAAAGAATAACTTCATGTCCACTTATTCCTACTGTTAAGGCCAAGCACTGGAACCTATAATTTAATACATGCCCATGGTATGATAACTTTTTGTACCTTCAAAGGCCTGCCCTCTCCCAGCAACATGGTGCTCCTCTTTTCTTTCTCCCCCATCTGATCTTATAATATATTTTTTGGGCATTCAATATTCCTTCCACCGCAGGCCAATTTTTACAACACAATATTTCAATTTTCTGAGTATACTAATACAAATAATCTCATCCTCATCACCCCTTTACACTCAAACTTTACTAGATGATCAGCACTCCTGTCAACCCATCAACCATTACTTTCAAATATATATATTCAAACCTATGAAAATAATTTACCTATTTACCATGAAATGGTTGGTCGGACTGGTTCAAGTTACTTCATTGTAATATAAGGAAAGAAAAATTCTAACATTTCACGAGCTTCTCACTACATGAGTTCTCATAAAAAAACATCTAACAGCTACTACAAGAGCAGATTATACATACTGTTGACTGCTACCCATTCATTTAGGTCTTCTCCATCGGGTAGCATCACAGCTGCCCGAAGGTTACCGGAGCCCAGAGTAGCCGCTGCATGCTTCATCAAGTCATACTGGTGAGTTCCTTCAGGTATGTGTTTCTTTGGCTTGAAAGTCTTGCTGGATCGGCTTCCACTGTAATGAATGAATGATATCATATGTGTGCATTAGCTGTTACTACACCATAATATTTACCAGATGTAACTTTAGAATAAACTGCAAAGCCCAAGCCCCAAAGCGAAATTCAATTATTTAATCTAAAATTCCTAAAATAGACTATTTCAAAAAATTAAAAAGATATTGTTAGAATACAATAAAGTTTTTGTACATACTTACCCCGGCAGATATATACTTAGCTTATGTCTCTGACGTCCGACAGAAATTCGAATTTCGCGCACACGCTGCAGGTAGGTCAGGTGATCTACCCCCCTGCCGCTGGGTGGCAGGAATAGGAACCGTTCCCGTTCTAGAACCAGATTTTCTCTTCCACCTGTCTCCTGAGGGGAGGCTGGGTGGGCCATTCATCGTATATATCTGCCGGGTAAGTATGTACAAAACTTTATTGTATTCTAACAATATCATTTTTGTACATGCAACTTCCCCGGCAGATATATACTTAGCTGATTGACACCCTTGGTGGTGGGTAAGAGACAACTATTTACTGAATAGACAGGTAAACAACATACGTTGTAGGTAATAAATAAATAAAACCTTGGTTCCTACTTGTTCAGGTGGAAGATTCCATGGCTAATGCCTAGGAATCTGCTTCGCCTCAAGAGCCTCAGCGAGGATGTGACCTATGGCTAAGAGTTCTTGTGGGTCTGTCGATGGGGTCTTATCCATCCATTTTACTCGACAGAGCCTCTTACATGACAATATGCCTATCCTAGTGGCATAATTAAGGAGCACAACACCGATCCCGATCACCTGATCCTAACACGTTTTAGGGTTAGTGCTTAAGTTGAAAAGAGTTATCCCCAAACTCCTTTCAAACAACCCAAAGAAAAAACACGACGCTTAAAAACTAAAATTTTAAAACTTTTCAACTAGTTTTTAAAGGGATTCAGGGTATCGGCTCCCTATCCCAGCAATGTATCCGCAGACACGTATCAACCAAGAGAGAAGGATCTCTCGTAGGTTATCTTGACATCCTTTGGAAGTCAACACAGAGTTGCATCTCCCGTATGTGACAGCTAATATGTCCTTATGACATATTGTTAAGGAAAGAACAAGAATACAGAAAAGCTCGCACTTCATGCGCTTTTAATTCTCAGCTGTTTGAAGGAATCATCAATGCACTTGTCAAGTGCTTAGGAGATCACATTGTCTCAAAGAAGGCCAGGGCATTCTTTGATATAGATCTCTTCTGGGTGAAGCCTGGAGCCTGGCTAGCGCCTCGCGCCTGGCTGGAGCCTTGCGCCTGAATGGCGCCTCGCGCCTGGCTGGCACCTGATTGGCTCCTCCCTCCTGGCTAGCGCCTCGCGCCTGGCTGGAGCCTTGCGTCTGGCTGGCGCCTTGCGCCTGGAGCTTGGCAGAAGACTTCATGATTACTGTCTATGAGTCTGCATGCCAAGAAGTTTCAGCGAGGTAGGGACCTATGACTGACAAACCCTTCTGGATCATGTCAATGGGGGCTAGCCCGCTTACACGACAGAGCCTTCTCGGATCGTGCCAATGGGGGCTGACCCACTTACATGGCAGAGCCTTACCTGTATCATATCAATGGGGACTAGCCCTCTTACATGACAAGAGCTTTAGGTTTCTCTTTACTGGAAGGAGCCTTGCGCCTGGATGGATCCTCAATCCTGACTGGAGCCTAGCCTTGAAGGAGCCTGGCACCTGGATGGCGCCTGGCTGGCTCCTAGAGCTGGCTGGCTCTAGAGCCTGGCTGGCTTCCTAGAGCCTGGCTGGGCTTCCTAGAGCCTGGCTGCTCCTAGAGGCCTGGCCTGGCCCCCTTTTTTTCCCCCTAGAGCCTGGGCTGGCTCCTAGAGCCTGGCTGGCTCCTAAAAAAAAAAAAAAAAAGAAAAAAAGCCTGGCCCCCTGGCTTCCTAGAGGCCTGGGCCTGGCTCCTAGAGCCTGGCTGGCGCCTCGCGCCTGGCTTGGCTCCTCCACACTTGCTGGAGCTTCGAGCTTGGTTAAGAGTCTCTAGGCTGTCTGGCGATGTCCACATCGCACACTCTTATATCTGTCCGATTTGTTCGCCTCTGGCACATTTGCGCCAGGTTTGGAGGCCCGCTCCTTCTCAGTATCCGGCCATGACAGAGTTCCTTGGAACTGTCCGCCTCTGGCGTTTTTCGCCTGTATTGGCATTTGGCGCTTGGCTGGCGCTACATTGTCCGAGAGTCCTGAACAACCACATAGTTTATCAGGAGACTGGAGAAGGGTGGAAGAAATTCTTCCCCTTTGAGCTTTTGGCCCCTGGCAAGGGGAGGTGATTTTAGTCAGCTACACCCAGTAGACGACAGGATATCTAACAATACGAGAGAGAAGAGTCTTCCTCTGAGGAGGATCCTTCGTGAACACTTCTTTTGCTAACGAGACTCTTCTTACATGTTGATGAGGTTCCTCGTTGCAGAAAATCTCCCTATCCTTGCCCAAGGAAGGGAAGGAGTCTGGAAGTCGAAGGAGAGACTGAGCTGAAATTGGGCGGAACCCTGATTTCTAGCTCTTATTGTATTCTTCTGAATACCTTCTGGGCGGGAAGCATTTTGAGCCCTCATCGCATCCGAAGACTCTGTAGGCAAACGTTTAAACCATCTCTTCTTCTGTAGATGAAATGTAAGTACCCTGCCTGGGCAACTAAACTTCTATCTGAAAGCGTTGCGTCAGGAATAGAGGGATTTAGTTCTTTTGCCAGACATACTATGCTGGCAAGACCATTGCCGAGTCTCCATTGAATCTGATGCGAGATTCCAATGCACAAAAAAATTCACTTGTCTTCTGTCTTTAGGGCTAAAGAGAAACAAAGAATTCCTTCATAAACTTCCTCAAAGAAGTTTGATGAGGAGCAGTTCCATTTTGTCGGAACACGAATCTGTGGCCACAAAAAAAAATTCCATTCAAGTACATGATATCCTACTCTTGTCGTATTGCGGTATCGTATAGATCCCGAAGATCTTAATCCTCTGTTATCTCTAATTCCCCTTGTAGAGACAGAGTATAGCCTTTTACTGCGTTCTTTGATAGCAGATATATACATAGGTGATTCTTCCCTCTGAAAGTGAAGAAAAAACCTCGCTATGTGGTTCACAGAGGTATCGGAAGAGGACAGTTTCCTCATTCCATCTAGCACGATCTGCAGCAATTCTATGTCTTAGCCATGACTATTGTCATTTACCTTGAAAAATCCTCTCATTCATGTCCACTTCTGGTCAGTCTGCACGTGGAAAGACTCAGAGTGGAGAGGTTTTTCAGGTCTATTTATAATAGATTCTGATAGAATATCCAGATACTCTTGGAAAAGCCTTACGAAACATGCTGTGAGAAGAACGTGACTTCTGTGAATCCAACCTCTCTAAGGCCAAAATGAGGCATTCATCCTCTCTTCCCTTTGACGCCCATTTTATCTTAATATCTGTTAAGAAATTATAACTAGGGGAAAAAAGACTAAAGTTTATTCCCCTTCTAAATTTTAATTAAAGATGTCGTATTATTGCTACCCTCTCTTTTGGTTCGAGGAAAGGAAGCAGTCTATAGGAAGCCTGTTCGTCTTCTACCTTGCGAAGAGATCTATGAAGACTTTCCGCAGGTTCTCAAAACTCTTTTCAATAAATGTTAGACATACGTTAACAGTTATTATCTTCGATCGAGAAGGTTCTCACGGACATGCAAAATCTTGCATCGAACCTTTAAGGATCGTTACGTTCCGTGTCTGTTCCCAAATAGGTTCTCTTTTGTTAACGCGAACAGGGGCGAAAAAAAAAAGAGATTCTCGATGCTCTTTGCGATATGAGAGAGTCGTGGAATTGGCCTAAGTGATTAAAAAAAAAATCATTTCATCATTCCTTGTAAGCGACCCCTTTCCGATTAAATGGGTAACGAAATCAGGAACGAATCTTGCCGTTACCGAGCCTCCGAGAGGCTACTGGTTTGTTTGTTTGTTTGTATGGTGTTTTTACGTGACTTCCGAACCACGTCGAGAGTGAACTTCTATCACCAGAAATCCACATCTCTCACTCCTCAATGGAATGGCCGAGAATCGAACCCGCGACCACCGAGGTGAGAAGCAAACACCAAACCAACCACTACTGGACTCTTAGGTTAATAACTCGCTAAAACGAGAAAATATCTTGGATGGTACCATCTTCTGGCGCATTGCGCCAGGCTGGCGCTTCTGACGCTTTGCGCCAGGCTGGCGCTTCCTTCTAGTTCTTTTAAGGTTATGTGCCAGAACATCTGTGCCCTTATGGTACCCGACATCCTTCACGTGTTAATTCCGTTCTTAGTAGGAAAAACTTTTATATACGTAGTATAGTCCATTCAGGGAAACAACTTCTGCCACTAAGAGAATGTTTCCCATCCGACTCACCCATCTTCTCTTGAGCAATATCCGATTCTAAAAAGGTTGTGTGCGTTTCTCG